>NW_027526445.1:160602155-160769655 GCF_048455015.1 Haemaphysalis longicornis | reverse complement strand
AACAACGTTTTACAATAACAGTACAATGAAAAGCTTGTCTGCAATTTTATACCTAGTTTGCCAATATAAGCGAACGCGCCCTAGTATCGAAACAGTACGAACATGCACACAATCCCACACGCCCAAATGTACACACACACAAGCACACGCGCTCATCCACGCACGTACACACGTACGCACACATTTTAGTGTGAGGAATGTTTTCTGTTAAGTGTATCTAGGAAGTAATTAATCATTCACCAGGCCTACTTGAGTGTATAGGCCATAAGCAGTACGGTGATTTCATAGTACCGGTCTTACTAACAGCGAGAGGCAGATACAGGAGTGTTGGTATGACTTGTCTTATTGCGGCTGTTCGCATATGCCATCATTTGCTCCCAGCGGTTTAATGTGTACATCGAGCAGTAATGCTTCCCTAAAAAGATGGCTTTATCACCGCGTACGCCATGCGTAACCTTCGAGCACGTAGCTGTCACGTCATTCGGCAGTATAAACAAGTTGTGCTGATGTTTCCCAAGCAAGTAGCCCCGCCATTTTTAAACATTGTGGTTCGGCCCATGATTGCTATTGTGAAAGAAGCCAGACTCATAAAATATACCCACAAGCATAATTAACAAGAGTGCAGCCACTGGTACCCACAGGAAGAAAGCACTTCGGGACGTCAGAATAGCAAAAGCAGATACGAATTGACAGTTAAAGTGGTACAGATGACAAGACGCCAGTAGCCGATATTGTACCTCACCAATCAAGTTATAGATAATGAAAAGTTCAGGAGACAGCGTTGCATGTATCACTTCTGCTTTTATGTACACCATGCTTCAGTGTCAGTCTCGTAGAGGGCTGGCGGGGCAGCGTATTCCCAAACCATATCCCGCAGGGGCCCAGGCCGACAACACCGCTTAAGCAGGGGCGCAGCCAAAGAGGTTAAAAAAATTGCAATGTTTTAACCTCCTTGGACGCAGCACCGTGACGTCTCTACCTATATGTGCGCGACTTCATGCGAGGTGGAATTTTTCTTTTTTCCCCATCCCCTCGTTTCGACTGCTTGGCAGGCGGCCGATGGTTTCGCTCCGTGGGCGGGGCTGGCCTGCGGCGCTGGGGAAGCTGACGCACATGTGGTAGAAGCCAACCTTTTGTACCTGAGCCCCTGATCTCTCCGCGCTCTTCTTGCGCACCTGCAAGTTGACGCTGACCTCCGATCGTGTTCCTAGATAAGCGCTCGACTCGGTGCTCGAAGTGCGCGCGCGCGGATGGACGCTTTCACGCGCATGTGGCAATTATACACGGTCCGGAAAGCAAACACCCTCATTGAAAGCTCATTGTACAGCACACACAAGGGTATACAATTGAGTTGGGTGCTCTTTCACTATATACACACCGCAAAACACGATTCGGTGCTACAGGTAAGGATTACAAGAGAGGCAGCCAATTACCCATGACTACATTTACAAACTGTCCTACTCTTGCGAAATATTACAGCTGAATGAGCTGCTACATTTTGGCACTTTCATAAGCACTATTACATTAAATTTCGTTAACATTCTCTTCATTGCATTATTCTTTATCAGGAACAGTGGAACAGTGCTACTAAGGAAAACATTGACATTTTGTTAACAGCAATGGAAGGTGTGAATCGTTCTTGCAAGGGTGATACATTGATAAGAAATACACCAGCTCAAACGTACACGTTTTACACTCGGTCATGAATTCTGCATAATTTGCACTGCTGGGCATAACAATTTAGGGAAACAATATCGAAAATATATACCAACCAAGGGCTAAGTAATAGTTGGATTGTACAGCAACTGAAGTAATCGAGGAGTTTGATATATGTCTTCTGTACAGAGCTATTGACCAGAGTCTCTTCACTGAAGCCACCAGGCCGAGTTTGATATCAGAATCATGCGTGCTACCACTCACGCTGTTGCCAATGTCGATTAGTTATTTTTAACAATTTGTGCTTCATGCACACAGAGATTTTGCTGCACAAGATACGTTATTTATAAATAGACAGCTCCAGCAGGATCCGAATGGTGCTGATGTCCCCCCTGTAATCGGGAAGGCACACCAAATCGTTACCACTTAATTTGGATCTGTCCATTATTCGACCGTAATCGCCCCCAGCTTTTAACTCTAGGTCCCGCCCCTGCGACTGAACAGGAACATGTTAGTCGGGTCCGTGACCATCCCACCGCACTAGAAGCAATTACCGAGTACGCCCTTGAAAACAGACTCTACAAATTGGTGTAGCAGCCTGGCCGACTTCCCCGTTCGGTATACAATGTGAACTGTCTGCAGCGTGCACTGTTTTCAGTGTGAACCGCATTGTCCACAGTGTGAACTGTACATTTAAGTGTGAACTGGGCATTTTGCTGCCACTGACTGACTTTAATGTGTTCATTTTGCGATTAGGACCACAAGACTGCAACTGTGTTCATTGTGTGAGTTGTGACCTTCCCATTTTCTCCTCATCCTTGCTCCCGAAGGGCCCCATGGCCTCTCATTTAATGCAGTGTTACACTCACTCAGATACGTATATTCTTTTCGCTCGGACTAATGAGTAGTTGCCCGTCAGCTTGAAGTCACGGTAGTCGCAGCAGAGATAAAACTAAGTAAAAAAGTTATCTCCTTGGCGCACTATTTTTGCGATAGTGATCTAGGAGTCCAAATAGCGGCAAAAAATTGTCACTTTTAGAGATCCACTGATGGGTATAGATGAGCAGTTTGTGTCTGTTTCCTGCGACGCATTTTTAGCTACCACATGTATATATATATATATATTTCTGTAGTGTCTGGCCTTTTAATTCGCCAGCATTGTGTCACAGCTCGTGCCTCAACTGTAAGCCACACACACGCAAAAAAGTATACAAATGTATAAAAAGAAATCGCAGGAATAAAATATAAATAATACAACACAAGTTGCCCGCGGAGCAAAACAATCGGCCGCCCGCAAAGCAGCCGAAACGAGGGCAGGGGAAAAAAAGAAAAAATCCATCTCGCATGAAGTCGCGCACATATAGGTAGAGACGTCACGGTGCTGCGTCCAAGGAGGTTAAAAAAATTGCAATTTTTTTAACCTCTTTGGCTGCGCCCCCGCTTAGTGGGTGTGGTCGGTCTGGGTCTCTACGGGATATGGTTTGGGAATGCGCGTACCGGTAAGATGCAGCTGTCATACACTTTCTTCTTCAGCGACAATGGTAGGCTGCTATTCATTATCTGAGAATGCCTGCTATATGCACCCCACCCCATTTTGATCCTTCTAATTATCTCTGCCTCATGGTTGGGATCTGGGGTCACAACTTAACCTAAGTAGATATATTCGCTTACCACTTCCACTGCCTCGCCACCTATCTCAAACTGCTGTGCTGTCCCGACGTTATTGATCATTACTTTAGTTTTCTGCATATTAATTTTCAGGCCCACGGTTCTACTCTGTTCGTCCACTGCGGAAAGCATCCTTTGCAATTCGTCCCCCGAGTTACTTAGCAAGGCAATGTCATCAGCAAATCTCAGGTTACTGAGGTATTCTCCATTAACACTTACTCCCACCTGTTCCCAATTCAACGTTCTGAATACTTCTTGTAAACATGCTGTGAATAACATTGGAGAGATTGTGTCTCCTTGTCTGACACCCTTCCTTATAGTTATTTTACTGCTTTCCTTATGGAGGATGATGGTAGCTGTGGACCCATTGTAGATATCATCTAGTATTCTTACATAATGCTCATCTACCCCCTGGTTCCGTAATGCCTGAATGACTTCTAGGGTTTCGACCGAGTCAAATGCTTTCTCATAATCTATGAAGGCTATATATAGGGTTTCAGTATACTCAGCGCACTTCTCTATCACCTGATTGATCGTGTGAATATGGTCCATTGTTGAATAACCTTTACGGAACCCTGCTTGTTCTCTAGGTTGACTGAAATCTAAGGTTGCATAAATTCTGTTAGCGATTATCTTGGTAAGTACCTTGTAGACGACTGACAGTAAGCTGATCGGCCTGTAATTTTTCAGGTGCTTCATGTTGCCTTTCTTATGGATTAGGATGATGTTCGCGTTCTTCCAAGATTCCGGTACCATTGCGGTCATTAGGCATTGCGTATACAGTTTTGCCAGTTTTTCAAGTACAATTTCTCCGCCATCTTTCAAGAGGTCTGCTGTTATCTCATCCTCACCAGCTGCTTTGCCCCCTTTCATTTCTTTCAAAGCCTTCCTTACTTCTTCGGTCGTTACTGGTGGGATGTCTGTCTCCTCTGAGGTACTGTCTCGTTCGGCGTTATCCTGGATGTCTCGGCTACTGTGCAGATCCCTGTAGAACTCCTCGGCCACTGTGACTATTTTATCCCTATTTGTGATGGCATTGCCTGGCGTATCTTTAGGTGCATACATCTGATTTTTCCTCACGCCAAGACGCCTCTTCACAGCTTTCAGGCTACCTCCGTTCTTTACAGCGTATTCGATCCTCTCCATATTATAATTCCGTATGTCAGCTGTGTTACGCTTATTAACTTCGAAAGCTCCGCTAGTTCTATTCTGTCAGCTGCGGTGGAGATTGTCATGGTTTGCCATGTCCTAATTAGATCTTTCGTCTCCTGTGAAAGTTTGCCAGTATCCTGTCTAGCCATAGTGCCCCCGACTTCTACTGCCAACTCCGTGATAATACGTGTAAGGTTGTCGCTGGCTCCCTGTGTCGTACGCTCGGCTTCCTCGTTAAGAGCTGAATATCGGTTCTGCAGCGCTATTCTGAATTCTTGTACTTTACGTCTTACTGTTAGCTCATTTATCGGCTTCTTTCGTACTAGCTTGTTGCGGTCCCTCCTCAGATCTAGCCTAATTCGAGATCTTACCATACGGTGGTCACTGCACCTTACCCTTCCGAGTACTTCCACATCCTGGGTTATCGACGCCAGTGTTATCGCATGATACGAGGTCTATTTCTTTTTTATGCTCCCCATTCGGGCTCCTCCAGGTCCACTTCCGACTCTCCCGTTTACAGAAGAAGGTATTCATTATGCGTAGGTTATTCCGTTCTGCAAACTCAACTAGTAGGTATCTCCTGCTATTTCTACAGCCCAGACCATAGTTACCAACTGCCTTGTCTCCAGCCTGATTCTTGCCTACTTTAGCATTGAAGTCCCCCTTAACTACTGTATAATGTGTTTTTACTTTAGCCATTGTCGATTCCACATCTTCATAGCAGCGTTCCACTACTTGGTCGTCGTGGCTGGATGTGGGCCCGTAGCCCTGTACCACCTTTAGCTTGTACCTTTTATTGAGCCTAATTACAAGACCTGCTCCCTTTTCGTTAATGCTATAGTATTCTTCTATGTTGCCAGCTATGCTTTTATTGACTAGCAGTCCCACTCCCAGTTCTCTTCTGTCCTCTAGGCCCCGGTAACATAAGACGTGTCCATTTTTCAGCACCGTAACGGCTTCGCCTGCTCTCCTAACCTCACTAAGCCCTATTACATCCCATTTAATGCCCTCTAATTCCTCGAACAACACCTCGAGACTCGCTTCGCTAGATAAGGTTCACGCGTTAAACGTTTCCAGGTTCAGATTCCGTTGGCGGTCTGTCCGGATCCAGGAATTCTTAGCACCCTCTGCTGCGTCACAGGTCTGACCGCCGCTGTGTTCAGTTGCTTCGCAGCCGCTGGGGAGTGAGGGCCGTGGGTTATTTGGCGTATTCATGGGAGGTTGTGGCCGTTACTACACCAGGGTGGCCAATCCTGCTCTGGTGAGGGAGTGCTTTGCCGGCAATGGTCGCCGGGGTCAGGCCGCACCCCAAGCCCCTTTGTGCAATTCCATCAATACGCGGATTTTTTTTAATCCGGTGGGAATTGTCCGGTACCGGGATTCGAACCGTGGTCCTTCTGCACGTGAGGCGGATGCTCTACCTCTACGTCATCGCTGCATCGCTGCTTATACGTAACAACGTGGCAACAACGCAGCATGTAACTGCCCAGAGCGGCTGCGAGCCCACGCTGGTGTAGGTACATTCGAGAACGATTGGCAATGCCGAAAACATGTCCATTATGAGCGAGTACTGCACACCCTCGCAAAAACTGTATACGATTTCGACAAGATGGTGCGGGAAGCGAAGAAAATTGCCGGGAACAGGACGCTCTTGATACTCAGCGAATTTAACGCTCCTCACCCGAAATGGGGCTACAAGCATCAGACCAAGAGAGGGACTGGAGTACTGAGTGAAGAATCTTTAATATTGCTTTTGATGCCGACCCATACACGACACTGCCGTAGCCTTACCGAGACCAGATTAAGGCGAAAAAGTCCCGGAGAAGCAGTTCTTTGTATGCGCCTTAGGATTGGCGGGAGAGGACCTTGAAAAGGTTTAGGGTTTTGAGGCATTTATAAGTTGTTTGATGTGTGAGACGAACGTGCGTTTTTCATCAATTAAGACACCTAAAAACTTGTGCTCTCTTTTTACAGGAATAGATGCCGATTAAGGGTAATCTCAGGGTTCGCATTAATTTCGCGTTTGTGGGTGAATACAAGACAAATACTTTTGCCGGGGTTTAGTTTAAAACTGTTAAGATCGGCCCAGCCAGCAAGTTTCTTAACACCGAGCTGTGCTTGACGTTCACAAATCGACAGGTTACAGGATTTTAAAGATATTTCTACATCGTCTACATAGATGGAACAGAAAATGAATTGCAGCAGTGCCTTTAGGAGGGAGTTCACCTTAACTCTCAACAACGTGCAGCTTAAAACTCCGCCTTGCGGCACACTTTTTCCTGTACATGTATCCCGGAGAGGGATGACCCAACCTTAACACGAAATGTCCCCGTGGACATGTAACTAGAAATGGTGTTTAATATGTTACCTGGCACACAAAAGGACTTGAGGCCGCTAAGGATGCCGTATCGCCATGCTGTGTCGTAAGCTTTTTCAAGATCAAAAATACCATAAGGTAAAACTGCTTATGAACAAATGCATCTTTTATGTAGGATTCTAACGCCACAGATAGATCGCTCGTAGAACACCCCACCCTGAATCCTGCCTGGCAGCTTTCTAGAAGACCATTGTACTCCAGAAAGTACACGAGCCTCCGGTTTATCATCCTCTCAAGAAGCTTGCACAGGCAGCTGGTGAGGGCAATGGGTTGATAGCTATCGGGAGAGGAAGGGTCGTTCCCCTCTTTCTGGAAAGCTACAACTATAGCCTCCCTCCAAGGGTTTGGAATGTGCCGCTAAAGCCATATCTGGTAATGTTGGTGCAGGAGTGTCAGAAGAGTGTCTGAGTGTATGTGCTTTATCATTGTATATGTGGTGTTGTCTGGGCCTGGAGCTGAGGGTTTACAAGTGCTTAGAGCAGCTCTCAGCTCATGAAGTGAAAACTCGGAGCTATAAGAGGAGGTGGACTTGTCGTTATTAAGTAAAGACTTTCTTTCAGCCGATGGTTTGTGTGTCATGAAACTGTTTGTGTAGTGGGCTGAGCTGGACATGTTTTGGAAGTGTTGTGCGAGTGTGTTAGCGTGGCCTTCCAGTGTGTCCCCTGGGTACACACCAGGGACACACCAGCGGCAGGCTGTGTGTCTGATCTCCTTTGAGCTTTCGTATATGTGTCCAGACCTTGTGTGTATCAGTGTATGAGTTTATGGATGTAACAAAGGAATACCAACCCTCTTGTTTTGCCTCACGGCACACACGTTTTTCAATCGCCTTTGATTTTCTGAAGAAAAGGAGGTTACGTGTCATGGGGTACCGACGAAGCTTACCCCACGCCTTGTTCCGGGCCTCTTGCGCCCGCCTACATTCCTAATTCCACCTCGGCCGCCTCGGGTTGCGCAGGACACAAGAGGAGTGGGGAATGGACCTTTCAGCGGCGTCGAGGATATGCGCCGTGAGTAGTTTGGTTGCCTGCTCAACGTGTAGGTGTCTAATGGATGCGTAGTGTAGTTTATCTCTAAATGTATTCCAGCTTGCCCTTGCTTAATTGAACCTGTTCTGGGAAGATAGACTGCTCTTTACCTATGTTTGTTCATGAGGTGGGGAAGTGGTCACTGCCATATGGGTCACCCCACTCAACACACGGAAAGAGAACTGCGGATCCAATAGCCAAGTCGAGGCACGAGCATGTGTTGTGTCCAATATTAACTCATGTGGGCTTATTTTTGTTGAAGAGGCATGCCCCTGAAGATGTGAGAAATTTTTCGATTAGTCGAACTCGGGCGTCCGCGTGGTTGGAGCCCCACAGAGAGACGTGCGCATTCAGCTCGCCCATAAGAATAAAAGGTTTGGGTTGCTGATCTATGAGGGCCTCAAAATCGGAGCTCGAAAGTTGGACGTGTGGAGGGATATAAGCGAAACATACTGTTATTAGCCTATTGAAGATTATCGTTCTAATGGCAACAGCCTCAACGACTGTCTGTACTTGTACAGTGTGACACTTCAAGAATTTCCGGGCAATGATGGCCACACCACCTGAAGATGTACCAGCACCGTCCCTGTCCTATCAAAAACCATGTACATATACAAGGAATTTGTGTATTTTGAGTTTAAATGCGTTTCTTGGAGACACATAGCACTTGGCTGATGGGAATAAAATATGTCGCAGACATCATCAAGATTTTTAAGGAGGCCTCTGCAGTTCCATTCCGCAATATTTTGTCTTCCAATTATAGACATTTAAGAGCTACTGAAGTGTACTCGGGGGGTTGTACTTTAGGGGCTTGTACTCTCGGAGTGGGCTTTTTGGGCCTGTCTCTTGGCGTGGTCGCTAAAGGCCGCTCCTTGCGTTGCGTTGCAGGCAGGAATAGCCCGACGCCCATCTCGTCATCAGATGTTCTGGGGGTGCCCGACGGACCGGGACCCCTAGACTTGTCACACCTTAGGGTGTCCTTCGTTTGATCTGCCGCCGGCGAAGGCGTGATGAGCGCCATAGGTGGCACAGACGGTGCGGCGGGGGTGGTAGCTGATGCGGGACCTCCCGTGTCCATCTCCTCCGCAGTTTCCAGTAGAAGCCGGGAGGGTGAGGAAGCAGGGACCGGAGTTGCATCGGTCCCGACAGTGGCTGTTGCCACCACAGCCGCTGCTGGCTCAGCAAGCGCTGTGGGGGCGGGACGGGCCGTCAAAGGCAACCCGAGGGGGGGGCGAGACCAAATACGACACGCGGTGCTGAATCCCCGCCGAAACCAGACGCCGCTCCGTCCCCCGGCGAGCTGCGTCGGCGTACCTCCTCAGGAGGAAAGAGGCGAACCTCTTTCGCGCCTCTGGGTAGGTGATGTTTTCGGGGACCTTGATGTTTATTTATTTCTTTATTTATTACAAGTACCTACATCGCCCATTGGGCATTGTTGTTGGAGGGCTGCAGTAGGGGTGTTACCGTATAATAGTTTGACTTTTCCCTCTACTTTGAACTTCTGGCAGGTTCGCGAATATGCGGCCTGAGGGCCTTCACAATTGATGCAGAGGAATTAGTTTGAAGGACAGTTATCAGTTGAATGATCGTGTTGCGCGCAACTCGCGCAGGTTAGTTGGCCCCCACTCGAGTCAGTACCATGCCCGAACCGCTGGCACTTGTAACAGCGCCGCGGATTCGGGATGTATGCTCGGACGGGGCACCGGATGAAGCCTGCTTTGATGTGATCTGGAAGAGTGGGCCGGTCAAAGGTGAGGATTATGTGCCTAGTGGGTATTTCCTTGTCATCTCTACTGATAGTAATGCGCCAAACTGCCGTCACACCTTTATTTCGCAGGCCTTCAAGGATATCTGCCTCTGTTTCGTTTGCAAGATCTGGCTCCGAGAAGACGCCCTGCGAGCTGTTGAGGCTACGGTGGGGCGTGACCTTAATGTCCAGATCGGCAATTCGGTTTTGGCTCAGGAATTTGGTAGTCTGAAGCTCGCTAGTGACTTCCACAAGAAGGTCACCAGTTCGTTGTTTCATAGCTTTGTATGACCGCCCGATTGGACTTTCCAGAAATTTCGAAATAAGGAACACGGTCTCTGATTTGTCAGGATTTTCTTTTTCAAGGGACTCAATGACTAGGAAACGCGAGTAGTTGTCAGGTTTAGGAACAGAGATATTAGGAAGAGAAGGGAATGCTACTTCGGTGCATCCACTTTTCAGGGACCGATAACGTTTGGGGGGGGGGGGGTGTTAGAAAATACCATACGCTATTGAATAAAACACGGGACAGGGGTACTTTCTTCGCTCGGGTTACCCTGATACCGAGAGAGGTCCGGGAGCTCCCTGCCTGGTAGACGGACAGGAAGCCCATCCGTCGGAGCTTGACCATGAGTCCGGGGGCCACCGTTCGTGGTTTCTGACCCTCCACATATAAAGAAATCGCCACGGTCGACTACAGCTTATGTTTGGGGGCTCGGGGTCCGCGGCGTCGCCAATACCGTCACCAAGATTACTCAAGGTGCCCCCTGCAGGGGCAGGCTTCAATTTCAATTGATGGATATAGAGCAGGAGCAGCGCCATTGCCATGCATGTTCTATGAAAATAGATTACATTCATTGTGTAGCATGAAGCCTGTCGCGGCATTTGCGACATATTAGTGCTTGTGTACCGTTTAAAAGACGCGAGTGTCAAGTGCGTGTGTGGTTAGTCCGTATTCTTCAGCGTTGTTTTTTCATTGCTTAACTTTCAAAGTGTGGTTGTATTATGTGCCCTTTACTCTCTATTTGTGTGTCTTATATTGACTGGGAGTATTTCCTGAGAACGTTCGTAATAGGCTGGAGAACCGCACTAGGCCGGAAACTCTGCGAAACGCGGTCACACCGTCGCTCAAGTGAGCAAATTCGTCACCCTATATGTCACTGCGATTGAGAAATGAGCAAAGCTGTGATTATTTAGATTTGTGGCTAGCCTAATGAGCTTTGATAAGATATCAACATGAAACCTTGGGCGAGTTGGTCATGGATGTTGATCCACAGCGCCAACGACAAGACACGGGACGATAGCAAGGCGACACACGAAGCGCTTCGTGTGTCGCCGTGCTATCGTCCTGTGTCTTGTCGTTGGCGCTGTAGATCAACAACAACTTGATAAGATAGGTTGACCATAGTTTGTTTAGCGCTATTAAGATCTGCTTATGCACTATTCAGTTTGTAAAAACCTGAATTTTTGTTGTTGATTTGTGAAATCAGAAGAGCGCCCGGTGACTAAATTGGCCGCAGGTGGCCTTGCATGAAAGTGCGAAAGGAATGAGCTTGCGTGCGGTTAGAGGTCTTGAAGTAGGCTTGAGCCACGGTCACTTTGTAAACGAAATAGCGATGCTTGATAACCTGCAGAAATATGCTGAACTGGTGCCGACATCGACCAGTAATAAAGGTAGGTGCATGTTACCAGTTTGTTGAGTTGCGATGGATCTAGGGGTTGGGGGCAGCGCCGTATAAATAGGTGTGTTATCTAACGAACACTTGATCGCAGCCCTTTGGTATTCCTGTGGTGGTTGGGTGGTCGAATTGTAGTGAACGAAGCTTTGTTTCACACTACAGAATATTCAGGTGTGGTGTGGAGTGCAGCGGACGAGAGGTGCGAGTTTGCCGAGACTGGCCTAGGGTGACATGATATGCGCCTCACGAGGGTCATGCTGCGACTACTAAGGGGCAGAGCATTGGGCCAACGTCTTGGTCGAGAAAACCTGCGACGGTTGTGTATTAGGCGATAAGGTTGCAAAACCTTTTTGCGATCCCAGAGCGAGTCTCTCACCCGTGCCCTGTCATCAGGTGGTAAACGTGGGTGAAGCGAGCTGTTGCTTCTAAGCGTCCGCGATTTTGTCCGCTGCATGTCCTGTCAGTGAATGTGCTGTTGCCGCGCTGCTGTTGCCACGCTACTTTCTGGGTAAAACGCCGATGGAGCAGAGGGAACATATGACGTGGTGAATCGCGCGCAGACACTGCGGGTACTTATGTAGCAAGAAGGAAAAGGTAGTCCAAGAAGCCTTAGTGCGTGAGCAAGCCAGCGCGAAGGTTGTCGTTAGGTGTTGCGCTGGGTTGTGACATAGCGAGGGCACACCGGAGCGTAACAGGAAGCATCTACCATAGAATGCAGTGCTTGAGAGGCTGAATGGTACGTGTTAAGCCAGAAGGTGGTCCCTAGCTTGAAAAACCAACCTCAAAGAAAGCGTGGCTTCCACTCCGGTAATGGCGGGTCCCACATCGCCATGCTGGGGTGAATTTTAGTCGCATGGGCGAAACTTCCCGATCCACACTTGTAGAATAGAGCCGTGGACTTGCTGGTCTGGTGGAAACTTCAGAATGTGGTGCTTCACAATCTTTATATCCTGCAAACCCCTCCAGAATAAATTTGGAAATATTGCAGCTGCAGTTTTATTCTAGACGGCATGCATCGACATCGGATGATACCATAGTAACTTGGAGAAGACGTTTTTTTCTCTCGATGCACCAATTGCGGCTGTTAGTCAATAGCATCGAGTTAAGACTTGATTGTAGATGAAGTGTCTCCCACTGCTTCCACAGAGGCGATGCATATTCTTTGAATTGGCTTTTCATTCAACAATAACTTATTGAGTACCCGGAAGGTATGCATATAGTCATTGTTCCTGCGGGCGTCTTCATAGAAACCAATGGTGCGTCTTATGCTGAGGGCTACGTTTTCGCAGTGCGTTATTGTAGCGAAAATCCCCCTTCTTGACCCACGGACTCATCCATGGTTCGCTTTGAAATATACTGCCTAACCTGTGCTTTTTCGTAAGGGCAATGGTAGGCGGCATTCAAGAAAGTTTTTTTCTGGCAGGTCGGAAAGTACGCTTCGTATTACTTGAGCCGCCTTCCTGTCACAAGGCTTCTTTCTTGTTAGCACGGATCAACAACCTCACATTCCCATCTTAAGTTTGTCTTTAAGTCCAAGGTGGGCCTGAGAATGGCTCCATCATCCCTTGAAGGAATCATATACGCAATACCATCCACCAGCGTTTCTGGCGGCATCGCGGGAATATGAATTTCTCATGCTAACTTCAAAAGATTTCTTGTCTACATTGAAAATGACCTCATAATCAACATCAATGTATTTCATAATCCCTTTGAAAGTGCCCTTCCAATACGCTAGCAGTGTGCCCTTTAAACTTCGGAGTACACAGCAAGCCCCTAAATAACTAGAGTTCACTTCTCCGCCAGGTTCTAGTCAAACTCAAAACTCCTCTTCGATTGCGCTGTCTTCAGCAGCTGTCCCCAATAAGCCTCCCTATGTCTAGCGTTTGTCTCGTGCATTTCGTTCTTTTGCCCCATCTTTCACAGCCGAAACATTGTATTTCTTTCTTTTGTAACGTCTTTGACAGGTAATACAATGTCTTTAGTGACAATTGTTTTCTTACCACATGGATACAACTTTTATGAAATTTTCCTGTATCCTGAGTGCTCCTGAGTCGAAATATTCCTCACTCGACGTTTTTCGTGTCCCTTATAAACGAAAGGCGCTCACCGCCCCTGAATCATGTGTGTGGTGTTCCCGTTTGGGCCGAAGAATGAAATGTTGCTATACTTGAAACCCAGCTGTTTTCAGACGGGGTCAGCCGCGTCATTGCCGGGCCAAATATACAGGAAGTATTTGGGGCGTGCTTTCGGGGAACTCGTCTCCTCCACATTTCTTGTGTCCATGGTTCTTATCAGTTTTTTGCCATAACGACCTTCAGCTTGACAACGTTTTCGAGGTCTCAAGCTTGCATAAATCAGGCGAGCTAAACCTGCTGAAGTCGGTTGTTTCCTTTTTTATTTTCACAGCCAGCTTTGTAAGACAACGAGCTAAGAAACCAAAAGGTGTTTTGTAATAAGAGATCTCCCATTTCCTCATACGGCTTATAAGAATGACATGAGTAAAAAGTGCTCAAAATAGTGTATTACAAGTGACGCAAACTGCTTTCCGTCCTTGGCATCTTGCAGTTTCAAAGAGGGAAATCACTTCGACAACTCTTCATCCACCAGACCGAATTTAAGGCAGTTCCCGGCGTCCTACGGAAGCAAGAAGAGCCTCGCAGACTAAACAAAGATTCAATTTAGAGCCACCTCTGCATACCGCCGAAACCTCAGCCTATGGGCATTCTTGTAAAACATTGCAATTATGTGTAACAGTCTACTCTTTTATTGAAAAGGCCGATCAGCTTTGGGAGAAAGATTTTTGATGACGTGGGCGGTTTGTTTCCGGTAGTGGATCAAGCACGTGGTGCATAAATATTTTGTTCACCCGCTTTCGCATGACGTATCTTAAAGGCTAATTTCTTCCCTCAGGGCTCTGAACGTATACGGTGATTCGGAAAAGCTGCAATACTTGATAAAACTTTATTTAAGTAGCAGGTTAAGCAGCGAAATTTTGTCGGCTGGGTAAGTGTAGCTCTGACGTTGACATTTATGATGATGACCATCTTCAGTGTTATCACACCCGCTGCAGGACACCCCCCATTGGCGTCCAACCACTCCTCTCTTGCGCTGCTCGCCTCAACAGTTAACGCCCGAATTTATTTCATGTCTGCATCGGGTTAATGCCCTCCCCTTTTTCTAGACCAAGATCATGGTATCCACTCTATCCACCAGTTGTCAGGTTATCTCATTACATGGCCAGCCCAAGCCCATTTGTTTTTCTCTATTTGAACTGTGATATTTTTACTCTACATTGATCTCTGATCCAACTAGCTCGTTTTCTGTCCTTCAGTATTACTCCTAAGAATATTCGTTCCATGGCCGTTTCAGTTGACGTAAGATTGCATCCTAGTTGGTTAGTACGGCGCCAAGTTCCAGCTCCGTATGTCATCACCGGAAGTATGCACTGGTAATAGATATTTCCTTTCAGTGACAGAGGTAGCTTCCTTTTTTATTTTGGAGTGCTTGTTCAGAGCTCCCCAACCCATACCTATTGTGTGCCGCATTTCCCTCTCGAGGTTGTGGTCAGCGCTAATCATACGACCTTGGTCATTATATTCCTTTTCTTCTAGCATTTCGTTTCCTATGATGAAGAGGGCGTTTTTGACGTGCAAATTCCTCGTTTGTTTACATTTAGTGACATTTTATTTAATTGATGTATTAACATTTATTATTTTTATTGACTCAATCATTCGTGCATGTGAACCGCATTCTCCCTCAGCAAAACTCTGTCGTCCGCAAAACCAAGTTTACATTGGTTGATGAGCGGTCTATTAAACTACAGTTTGGATGAAAAAAACGACACTCGTAGCTGGATTCACATTGTGGAATAAAATCTTAAAGGATGGGTGAAAATTTTCCTACTTTGTAATTACAACACATGTATAAATGCCAGCTAAACAAACATTAATGTCGTGAACCCAATGTCTCGTGCGGCGTCCGACAATGCCACAGCTCAGCGCGAAAGTCACGGCTAGAGTGCCATCTTGCGATTTTATGCGATTTTAGTGCAAAAACAAAAGGCAGTACGCAAGTTGCGACTGGCCATTCTAGCGCAGTACAGGTGTAGCAGCGTTGCCTTGCTCCGTCCGCTATCGACGCGGCGCAGAGCAGAGCGATGAAGTCCTCGAGCCGACGAAGAGTTGAAGCAACATTTATATACAGTATGTACAGGGTAAGCAAACGTTACATGACTTGCACAAAGGCGACAGCACCCATTTACTCGGTGCCTCCGAAAAGTTCCACCGGAGAGAAGCCGCCGAGGAATGCCGACGATGAGAGCCTCCGGGCTTGTTTTATACCCCGGGAAGTTCCATGTGGCCCCTAGAAGTTCGAATAGCTCCAATCAGGGCTCTTGCTGCCTGAAGTTTAAATTCGGACGAATGGTAGCGAAGCGGTGAGTCCTCTGCGCCGCCAATGGGGAAAGGGAGGGCGACGCGCACGCCGTCTCCGTGACCTCGCCTCCAGGCGTAGCGACATGTCCTTATTTGGGCGTTCTCAGATTCGGGATTCGGCCGCGCCGCCGTGACGAAAGGGAAAGGTGCCTTCGCGGTGGGACAAGTTTGGGCAATCCAGCCGCGGCGGTTTGATCCGGTTTGGACAAGGCGTGAGTCAGCCTCGCTGTTGGCGCGTCGCCCCGTGCAACGCGTTTGGGCCAGGCGCTCTGCCACAACAGCACCCCCATCGCCAGACAATGCGCCGTGAAGACGAGCTGACTCCACGTGGCTCGGATGCTGGGCGCACTTGTTCGCCAGGCTTATCCAGGTACACCGCCGGGCTGCCCAGGTGTCTCGATTAGCTTCGTCCGGCTGTTCCGTCTGTCCTGAGCACTAGTTGCTCATCGTTCTGGAGCTTGCAAAGAACCGGCTGACAACAGGCAACACCCAGCGCAAGCAAGCACCATCTTTCCTCTGTCAGAACACCAGTCTGATAAATGCGTGGGTTCGAATCCTACCGCTGCCACCACTGTTGCTACTGGCCATCCGATCGCAGTCACCGGTGTAGCGACGTTGCCTTGCTCCGTCCGCTATCGACGCGGCGCAGAGCAGAGCGATGAAGTCCTCGAGCCGGTGAAGAGTTCAAGCAACATTTATATACAGTATGTACAGGGTAAGGAAACGTTACATGACTCGCACAAAGGCGACAGCACCCTTTCACTCGGTGCCTCCGAAAGGTGCCGCCGGAGAGAAGCCGCTGAGGAATGCCGATGATGAGAGCCTCCGGGCTTGTTTTATACCCCGGGAAGTTCGTTGTGGCCCCGAGAAGTTCGAATAGCTCCAATCAGGGCTCTTGCTGCCTGAAGTTTGAATTCCGACGAATGGTAGTTTAGCGGTGAGTCCATTGCGCCACCAATGGGGAAAGGGAGGGCGACGCCCACGCCGTCTCCGTGGCCTCGCCTCCAGGCGAAGCGACATGCCCTTATTTGGTCGTTCTCAGATTCGGGATTCGGCCGCGCCGCCGCGACGAAAGGGAGAGGGGCCTTCGTGGCGGGTCAAGTCTGGGCAATCCAGTCGCGGCGGTTTGATCCGGTTTGGACGAGGCGTGACTTAGCTTCGCTGTTGGCGCGTCGCCCCGTGCAACGCATTTGGGCCACGCGCTCTGGGACAACTATCTGCGCGAATTTCTTTTACTGCGAGTGCATTCATAAGGCCATATTACCAGCAAATAAATGAATGGGTAGTAAGAACGTTTTTCCCGCATTTTCGTGTCACAATTATTTTGGTACCATCAGATTACAATGCCCAGAAAACGTACCTGGTATGTGGCTTATGGGCGTTTTCTGTATTTGTGGGCGTGAAAAGAGTACGCAAGACAAAATATTTAAGATGTAGACAATACCGAAATAGAACAATTATCAAATACAGTGCTCATCTTCAAACGAAGTGGGCAGCTGCAAAAAATAACATTTAGTGGACAAACCACAGGTTACGAAAAAGAAATGAACTCTCTAGGAAGTTGAAGTTGCTCACTTTGTCTGATAAAATTGCTGCCATTCTTCCTCGTAACAAAAAATTCAAGCCTGAAAAACACAAAAGATTTTATGCACCCTGAGAAACATTTCATTCCTTGGACTCCATAATATGGCATTCATTTATTCGATATAGTATAGAATAATGAACTAACTTTTATGGAATATAAAATTTTACGGTACGAGAAGTGCGATAGGTACGGTACGATAGGTAAGATTTCAGGGTTGTGCTGGAGAAAAAACAATGTTCGGTTGGAATGCTGGCCATACAAGTCGAATAAATAATTAACATGTCATGCATATACTAATGGCAATGCGCCCAGAAATAGCAGAAGAAACTAGCCTACTGGAAATAAATACATAAACGTTCATATTAAACATCACTTTTATGCATTTCGAACATTAAATATAACACTTTAAATGCTAGGCAGAATAAGTTGCAGCCAGACATTGCAATGAAAAGTGAGCTTGTTAGCAGCTTTGCACTCAATCAAATTTGTCCTGCTTCAGTGTTCCATCCAACAAATATTACCGATCTAGTGTTTACAAGGTATTTACAACGAAGTTGTTTACGGTGTTTACAACAAAGTATTCGAACAGACTTCTGCTTTATTACACCAGCTAGAGTTTGTTCATTAAAATTTAGAAGCATGGCTATATATTTTAGTGAACAATTTTTTATTGCTAGACAGCACTGCCTAATAATCTTGATTCGTGTGTCATCTAGAGTGCCATATAATAGAATGGCCTTCCACAATGCATCATTCAAGAACAAACCTAGGATACTTGAAGCTGCCACTCAACCATTTCTGTGCTATTTTTTCTAGACCAATTTCTTTTATTTTTATTACTTCTATTAATAGCCTTTAATTTGTATTTTCTACGTGAGTTTTATGAATTTTTGTACATGTGGCATGTACTATGTACACGTTCTACAACATTTCCTTCTCACTGCCCCTACTGAGGAGTGAGGTGAAAATAAAAAATTCCCCGCATTTCCCCGAGGGGAAGAATGTGAAAGTGCGAATCCACGAGTTGAATTTGCGCGGTTCGGTAATGTTCGCGAAAGAGAGATCACACACACACACACACACACACAACTATAAAGAAAGAAAGATGCATTTATTCACAGACACCTATTTGTGTTGTCGTTGTACTTGATTGCTAGAGCGGATCTCAGCTTTGAAATTTCGTGTCAGTACTCCTTTAAGCGGGTGCATTAGCCCTTCTCACGCCCGATTCCTGGCCAATCCCCCACGTGGGTATGTGCCATGTCAGCGGCCAGGCAGCGCGCGCCCATCTCCCCCCGTTGCCAAGGAAGACGAGGAGCGCGCGCACCCGCAGCTGTTGCTATGCGGACTACGGCGGCGGACGATTCAGGCTCGCTTAAGAAGTGCATTCGCACTTAATATCTCAGGTAGAAGTGCCTGCAAAAATAGGTGCGCTATTGAATCATTGCAAGTCTATATACCAGAGATATTACTTTAGCGTTCTTACCCCCGCCCCCTCGCTGTTGGTCAGTTGTCACGCGTCTCACGCGGCAGAGAAATGAGACTCGGTTTGAAGCATTTGATTTACACACAATATATTTACAAAACAAAACCACTCAAACCAACGCAATCATAACCAATTCACAAGCATATCACACTATACACAAAAATACAAGCACAACCTCATACTATCCCAAATATCTAGTCAGATAGTCACTATAACCCATTAACTGTCTTTTCCAAATCCATACATCCTACCGCCGGTACCACGATGAACCAGGTGCGATGCCGATGACGTGGCCCAGGGGGTAGGTTCCGCGTTACCAAACGTCGCGGCACGTCGCGATGGCCCGTGCTGATCCTCAGTGGTCCGGATGACCGTGGTGCGACGCCACGGCTTCGCTGAGCAGCGCGGCTCAGCAGGCGGCCAGCAGTGCGAAGCTGCTGTTCATTGGTGGTCCCGAGCTGCCCGCTGCCAGACGGTGCGATGCCGCTGGTGCGTTGTGGGGCACGGCTCGACGGGTCGCCGGCGGTGCGATGCCGCCGATCCGCAGGAGGCCAGCAGAGCGAAGCTGCTGGTATTCGGTGGTTCCGAGCTGCCCGCTGCCGAACGGTGCGATGCCGCTGGTGCGTTGTGGGGCACGGCCCGAACTTGCCACCGTTCCTCCAAGACCTCGTTCCGCTCTGTCTACTCCAACATTGTTCTCTTCCTCTTCACCTCGCATTCTATGGTGTGCGGCTCCCATTCGCTGAACAAGCTACCTCCTCCTCCTCTTCGATACCCTGTGTTTCTTCTCCATTGGTCACTTCAAAATCCTTCTCACCATCCCGTATGCTGATTTTACTTTGTCTTCATCTTTTCTGACAACATCTTCTGGGGCCAATCCCCCTTCGGGTATGGGTTCTTTTGACCACATGACATTACCCCCCGAAATTGAAGAGTTTTTTTTTCTTTAAAAAAAACTGCTAAACACCACACCTGTTCGTGGGAACAAAGTCCGCAGTCCGCACGTCACAACAATATCAGTCATATTCAGCTACTACATCAGTCCTACTAAACTACTAATATTCATTACACACCAAGTTCACTGTTCACCAAAACTAACTTGAAATCCCACAGTCAATCACAACACAAAAGACAACTCTTCCTCATTCTCTTGCCCTAATCCACTCACGCAAAGTACTCTAATATCACCAAAATCAAACACATCAACACATCTCAAGCTTGCAAACACAATCTACACTACTCAACTACATCCTTTCCGTGTAGACTTCATACTCCTATAACACCTTGTCTGCACCATACCACAACATTTATGCTTTATCTTAGTACCCAACCTATTCGTCACCTTTATGAGTCCTCTTTCGGTCCAGGTCATCTCCGTGTATTCCATCAGGTTAGGTGACACTTGCCTTCATCTTCACCTTCTTGCGCCTCTTCCATTCAGCACCTTTAACTACACTGTCATGTCGGTTTGCACCACCAATGTGCACTTGACTCGCTGCCCTAGGACCCGTGACCTGTCTGAAGTCCTCTGCTTTCAGCTTTCTCTCGATTGTGCATGACTCGCACGATCTCTTCGTTTTTGTCTTCTTTGCGCGTCTGCGCTTTTACTCTCCTCTGACGCTGGTATTTTGCCTACTCCCGGTGGAAAACTCACTGCATATCTTTTGTCCGAAGCCACCTTGGCCGGGGTGCTAATTACTGAGCCAGCCGTTCGTCTCACAGGCCTTAACTGATTTTCTGCGCGTCCTCTTGGTAGCGTGCGTTAACTCTACGAACTTCCCAGCTACCCTATCACTTTTCTCACAGCTTCGCGTATGCACTAGAACCTTCCTAAGACCCGAACTCTTTTTCCTCTGCTTCGCACGCTTACGAAAAGACGGACATATTTTCTCGCGTTCTTGAGTCTCAGAAACCTGATGGTGCGCTGGCCATTGCCTTTCGCTTGGGACTAACCCCGGTCCTGGGCCTTGCCTAAATTTCTCGAGCCGGGACTCCTTGTCAACAACAAGCTGCTCGGTCTGAGGGAGCTGCCCTAGTTGCTCTGGCAACCGTCCACCTGGCTGTGCACTGTTGACCTCGTTTACCATCTTAGATGCTGAGCTGTCCGCTGAGCCGTCTAGAGAATTTGCACTGTCCTTTTGTGGGACAAGTGTACTCTCTATAGTCCTAGGCATTTCTACCCGACCATCCATAGAGCTTTCTGTCCGGAGGCTATCACTGCCAGTGCACGGAGCGGCAGGATCCTCTGTCTCAATTATTAATCTTTCTGAGACCGTCATATCGATTAAGTCATCAGAAGTACTAGGCGGCCACAAGCTGTCCTCGCCTGGCGTGTTTCGGCTGCGATGTCCAAGCGCCTGCCCTTCGAATCTTCCATACTCGGCCCGTTCACCTCCTTGTGCTTCGAATGCGCCTTTCTTCACAGGGGTCGTTTGCGAGAACCCTTTTGCTTCTATTTTTTCATTGCCATCACCGTGCTGTGCAAACCGCGTTCTCTCAAAAGCGCGTGCTTCTTCACTGTCGCCAATCTGCTTACTTTCTTTCTCACGTGCATCATGGAGGTCGGCGACCCGCGTGCCTTCAGGCTCACGTGCGGCGCGTTCACGGTTCTTTATGCGTTCCCTTTCCTCGAAGCGCCGCGTTAACTCTGCCTTTTCTCGGTCCAACTCTTCTAGCTCGGCAGACAACCTCTCGCGCTCTTTGCGCCGCTCTTCATTTAACAATGCAAGAAACTGCTCTTTGTTTAAACCTGACGAACTAGCCAAGGTTAAAATCTCCTCGAGATCCATCTCTCTACCGGGTGAGACGTGTGGTTGGGCCAAGGATAGATCCTGGCAGGCTCGCCAAATGTTTGTCACGCGTCTCACGCGGCAGAGAAATGAGGCTCGGTTTGAAGCATTTGATTTACACACAATATATTTACAAAACAAAACCACTCAAACCAACGCAATCATAACAAACTCACAAGCATATCACACTATACACAAAAATACAAGCACAACCTCATACTATCCCAAAAATCTAGTCAGATAGTCACTATAACCCATTAACTGTCTTTTCCAAATCCAAATATCCTACCGCCGGTACCACGATGAACCAGGTGCGATGCCGATGACGTGGCCCAGGGGGTAGGTTCCGCGTTGCCAAACGTCGCGGCACGTCGCGATGGCCCGTGCTGATCCTCAGTGGTCCGGATGACCATGGTGCGACGCCACGGCTTCGCTGAGCAGCGCGGCTCAGCAGGCGGCCAGCAGTGCGAAGCTGCTGTTCATTGGTGGTCCCGAGCTGCCCGCTGCCAGACGGTGCGATGCTGCTGGTGCGTCGTGGGGCACGGCTCGACGGGTCGCCGGCGGTGCGATGCCGCCGATCCGCAGGAGGCCAGCAGAGCGAAGCTGCTGGTAGTCGGTGGTTCCGAGCTGCCCGCTGCCAAACGGTGCGATGCCGCTGGTGCGTTGTGGCGCACGGCCCGAACTTGCCACCGTTCCTCCAAGACCTCGTTCCGCTCTGTCTACTCCAACTTTGTTCTCTTCCTCTTCACCTCGCATTCTATGGTGTGCGGCTCCCATTCGCTGAACAAGCTACCTCCTCCTCCTCTTCGATACCCTGTGTTTCTTCTCCATTGGTCACTTCAAAATCCTTCTCACCATCCCGTATGCTGATTTTTCTTTCTCTTCATCTTTTCTGGCAACATCTTCTGGGGCCAATCCCCCTTCGGGTATGGGTTCTTTTGACCACATGACATCAGTACGTATTTGTTTTTGAAGTGAGTTCAATATTCCACCTTTTCAGGCGAAAGAGGACATCAAAGCTATCTTGTGGGCTAGTTGGTCGCAGGCATAATGAAACGCAATGCGCTAGCATGGATGGAACGGGGAAGGAAGACAACAAAGTGAACCACCAAGACACCAGAAAGACAATACTGCGCTCTGTTACGTATTCCTTCCTTATCCCGTCCTTATTAGTTGTATCCTGTTTTATCATGTCAGAGAGTGGGGGAAGGGAAGGGTGGGCGAAGTTTATTTCATCACCCAAACCTTTCCCAACCATAAAATGCTAATTGCATAGCATCAGCAGTCTTCGGCAATTAGTTTTTTTATCCAAGCCTTTTCTCTGATTTCAGTTTTTGCTATAGCGTGAACATTTGCAAAGGTTGTTTTTGTACTTAAGAACCCCGCAGCGTTTTATACTGCGAATGATGTTCTTCTTAGCCTTCTAAGCCACAACGTAAAACTGACTGGTTTGCACCTTAAAGACAGATATTTGAATACAGAATAAAATATAGAAGGGCGGCTGGTTCGTAATGTCTGAAGCTTTCCACTTCAGAAAAATTTTAACTTAGACAATTTAGACGTACCAAACACATGCTGTTTTTGTGGTCTTTTGCACTAGTCGCTCACACATCTTGACGTTGAAGGCATTCAAGAGGTCTGAAAGCCAAATCGGTAAAATGAACTCCCTACTCGTAACACTCCGGGCGCAACCGCGTTTTGTTTCATTTACCGTGTGTAACATGATGCTGGTGCAACAACTTGTCATCAGAAATTATGTACAGTTCTTAGGTTCTTTTGCAGAGGTAGGCCTTCTATTCAGGGCAGAAGGGGACATGGAACATAAAACACGGAGCACACACAACGAGTGCCACACTCTTGCATAGACAAAATTTTCTGCAGCCGCAACCAATAATCGCGTTACTATGCAGCCACAACCGCTTTACTTTCTCTAACTGCCTTGGCAAAAATACTTTTTATACCTATTTAAGTGTTCTCAAAAAATTTATCTTCGCAACCTGGTCGACGGCCAATAAGAAATATAGTATGAACCCCCCAAAAAAACTCTATGCACTATTGCATGGGCTGGCCATATAGTGAGACGAACCGACAGCCGGTGGACAATTAGTGTAATAGAGTGGATACGAAGAGGTGGGTCACCGGTTGCGTCTCAACGCAGCGCTCACGAACTCTTACCGCCATCGCATTGGTCTAACTACAAACCCCTATTGCGATAATTGTGGATTGCCCGAAATAGTAGAGCACGTCCTTCTAGAGTGTCCGGCATACATCCAAGAAAGAACTCACCTCGCAGAAAAGATTGAGTGCCTCAACAACGCATCTATACCTTTGAAAGGTCTCCTTGGACCCTGGCCCTCTCCATCGTCCCAGAGAAAAGTGTTGGTTGCTTTATTTGACTATTTACACGGAATCGGCCTCGCAGAGACAATTTAGAACTTTACGTGTGAGATCTTGTGGACTTTTAAGTCACCACGCAAAGCTTTGTGTTCACATTTTTTTAATCTCTTCTTTTTCCATCTTTCTTCTGCCCTACTTCTTTTAGGGCCTTTACTTCCTTCTCCCCATCCCCGCAGAGTAGCATGCAGGCGGGAACATGCCGGCAAACCTCTCTGCTTTCATCTAATAAAGAGCTCTCTCTCTCTAGAAGAAGGGAAAGGCCGATAACGCGGTGGCGGGATCAAATACAGAACTTCGGGGGTAAACATTGGACTCGATTAACGCAGGACAAGAGCGGTTGCCGGTCAATGGAAGAGGCCTTCGTCCTGCAGTGAACCTGAGCAGGCTGATGATGATGATGATGACGAATACTGCATACGTTCATTAAAATGTTTGACAGAAACCGATGTGTTTACAGACATTGCGTACAACAACACGTATTGCAAATGAGAACTGAGATAACTAGTGAAGGCACAGTCAATATTCTAAGAAACAACCAATTAAGAACTACGGTGTTTGGCACAAGTAAACATGGGCGCGAGGAGGCAAGAGCGGGTAAATAAATGCCATGTACCATAAGCCAGTGCTAGCAGCCTGTTTGATCAACCGCCCTCCCTGCACAATCTGAACGCCATCACATGTATGTACAGCGCCATTCAGCCCAAAATAGCTACATTAACTCTGCAGTGACCGTTATATGTTAACCCTTGTTAATCTGCTGTAAATATGAGATAACAGATGCCTTTTTCTTCTCCCTATTAACACCACCATGTGGAACGTTTTCCGCATTTGCACTTTTTATAGTCCTTTTGCCTTAGTTCACCAAAATGTGGCTAGTAAATCATGCAAGCCTGTTGTCAGACGTGGCTTCAACTTCTTAGTAAATATAAAGAGTGTAATCTTAGGCTGCCTTCTAGTTTTGGCAAGCTTGTGTGACAGGGTCGTTACAAGTGTAAGCGTGAGGCTGCTTTGTTAACAGTGAGAACAAAAAAGCTGCAGTAATGCCGCATTTAGAGACATATGACAGCAATGCATCATGGCACTGCAATGTAAATGCAGTTCTTGCTGCACCAAATAAATTTCCACGTGGATGTGCACGGGTTACCCGAAAACCAAAGGCTGGTGTAAAAAGGGTGCCTGATTAAACATATTGCTTAGTTTGGCGCCATGCTCCATGGTAGTTTTTTACCAGTTTCCAACATCTTGCGGCTGTGTTGCACAGGTCCAAAAGAAGGAAGGGACCAAAACAGGCATTGGATCACCAGTTGCACGAGGCCCATTACCGAGTTGTGAGTCGACGCTTGTTTTGTTCACCTCTTTAGTCCCCATCTTTCTAAGTGCAGGGCACTTTAGGCGCTCGCCTCATCGTCCTAGCTCGCTCGCTCGACGCAAGCGTATACAGCACCAAGGCGACGTCCGGGGTCACGCTGTTGTTCGCGGCGGACCCTACACTCTCAGAAAAAAGGGTAGAAAAAGGGAGGAAATCGAGGGCTTTCTCCCCCGGACCAGCGAGATTCTCCCTTTAGCTAATTACACGTAGCGCCCTCTGTACGGCCTCTACGAAACACCGAAACGGGGGAGGAAATATTCTCCCCTGTCGTCTGCAATCTGCTGTCGGCGCCGACGCCGAAAACGAAACCGTCCATCGTTGCACAACGGCTTTCGCCGATCGGGCGCATACAACGACTATGAGCAACACCTCCCCTGCAGTGTGCTGCTTGCTTGTTTTCTCGCTGTCTTTCTTTTAAGGGCGAAGCTCCTAAAGCCATGGGTCTGTCCATCCCTTGTGTCTCGTGGTACATGACCGCCGCATGCTTTCGAAGATGTCGCAAAGTGGGCCGCGTTGCACGCGCAAGAACCGGCTGCAACCGGCAGCGCAAACTCGGCACCGGGAGCGCGAGCTTGTCTGTGTTCGCCAACGGAGGCGCGAGCGCACGTGCACTGCGAGGGAGAGATCACGCAAGAGATCACGCCACAAACGCAGGCAGTCGTTCTCGGAGATCGAACGAGACGCAAGGACCTTTGCTCGTTTCCTCTCGTCTTGTTCGGGCACAAGTTCGCCCTAAATAAAACTTCTTTCTTCAAATACGCACTCAGATGTATCCTAATGAACCCTACCACGATCCGAGGAACGTGTATAGACTTAGTGTTTGCAAACTTCCCATTGCAGCCAGTACAAGAACCTCTCTCGCTTCATTTCACAGATCATAAAGCCGTCAAAATGAAGGGACCTCGCAATCCAGTCATGACAACGACGAAATGAAAAGAACAAACGAAGAAACGAAACAACAAACGAAACAAGAACAAAATAAAAGAACAAAATAAAAGTTGATTTGTACAATGTACGCACACAGTCCTACGTCTTTCTTGATGATGTAATGGGCGAACTTTCACGGGAGAGTTACGGTTACCGATGATCTGCCCCTCTCGAGCTTCGCCCCACTTATCATCACTCATTCCGTGGATATGGCGCGATTATTTTTATTATTATTACCATGTGCCCGCCACGCTAACAAACGGCTCGCCAGCCGTGTGTTTGAAGCACATGCTGTGGGCACCGCTGCATGTTTGCTGTGGGCGACTCGCCTGCGCCCTGTTCAACGTTACCACTGCATTTGTGGACGTCAGCTATGATAGCAAACTGCCCCTTTTTTCGTCAACGAGCACGGAGCGCAGCATATTGACGCATCAGTTACCAACACAAAAAGGCCCCCATTCGGTAACATTGTAGTAACATCTTGGCTGAATGGTTGCCAGACCAGTGGTGCGCTCTACGCTAAAAGAGTGAAGGAGAGGCAATGAGTGTCATTACCCAAACATACCTGCCGTTCTGTTTCGTGGAACGTTTTTTCTTCTTTGAGCTATTTTACTGCTTCATACAAAAACTTATAATACAAGTTTGCAATTGCACGGGTTACATTGCATGAAATAATAGAACCCACCTAATGCTTACGCACTGCAGTGGGTTATCGAAACGAGCAACGATCTCACTGTTCCTACCTGCATTCTCGGCGATCAGGATTATAAATACTTTGTCGCCGTTTCAATGTTTAGTTGTGGCTTGTGATCATGCGGACTTGTTAGAAGTGTACTATGTGGTGGTGTATACGTGTATTATGCTTTCGATGTTGTGTGTTGCGTGTATTGTGCCTTGGCAGTGCCTTTGATGAAGTGTATGTCGCTGTTGTGTGCTATGTTTCTTCCCAATATGTGCCCGTCCACATGCGGCCTCCGTGATGTTGGTTATAATAATATACGTTATCCATAAAGGAAACCAAGTAAGTGCCCACTGATGGTGATGCTTAGTAGCTGCCCCTCTCACACCTACTTTTTTTTTGCGTCATCTATCGGTCATTTTAAAACGTTTACGATTGCTTTACCACGAGCACGCTAGAGGGCGAGCATTGTCGAGGATGCGACAGCGATGGATACGTTTTTCGCGTTGCCTGCATTGCCTTTGCGCTGAGATTTACGATTGCAGACGATCCGCGTTTTGATGCATCGGTTGTAGCAAGGTAAGACGGCTACCAACAACTGGTTGTTCTCAAACGGCCGCATTGGATGCTTGTAATCTCGTGTGTGGTGAACTTCGGGGTTACAAGCCTTTCGGAAATAAAGGCGGCATTTTGAAAGCAATCGGTATGACTTCTACTGTGTTTAGGGCGGCGCGTTCGCTCTGAACGCGTAGGCGGGGCGCGCAGCGAGACGAATGCAAGAAGTCGCGCATATACGATTGGCGACATCGCTTGCTAACCGCAGTTCTGGTGCTCGGAAGGTAATTTCTTGGTTATTTTAGCGCATTTTAAGCGCACACAACCACAGTAACCTACGTATTTGTACTTCCTCGATCCCCAAACCGATCAACTCGCTAGGCCTTTCTCACATGACAAGCCTTGCTTGGGTGACGCTGCCAGGGAAGGAACGCTCCTCCATTAGCACACGAAAGCGGGAAATCTTCCTCCACTCTTAGGGTAGAAACGCGCTCCTCCCTCTTAAAGGGAGAATCTTTCTACCTCTTAGGGAGCAATATATGATACATTCCTGTTTCACCCTTAAAGGAGAAACTACCACACCCTTTTTTCTTAGAGTGTAGAGGCTTCGAAAGCCAAGCGATTTATATAGTCATAAGCGCTCCAAACGCGTGAAACGCTGGCGCTTCTCATACATGTTCCCGTTGTTTAGCGCTAAGAAAACTGTAGGTACATTTGAGGCAAAACATACGTAATTAACCGGCAGCACCCGCGTTCCTTTAGTTAAGGACGCCCGCTGGGTTGGTTTTTAAACGCAAAATGTACCAGTGCAACGCTGGCACGTGCGGGGAGAAAAGCACAAAGAGAACTGAACTCCCGCTGGGGCAGTTTCAGGCACGGGGCGCGCGAGCACTGCGAAGGCAGGAAATTTGAATTGCATGGGGAGGTAGCAGTAAGCGGATAACGGCGGTACAACCCATTATGGGGAATTACTGCTCAGCACTTCCGACAGCTTTCACATTGAGTGGAACGGCTTTACGTTTTGCATAGTGGTTTTGAGGACTACGCCTGCACTGTGATAGACATATTTCTTTATAGCATTTGCCTGAAACAAAAGTTGGCCGAAACACCTTATTGGGAAACAGAGAAATGGTGTATAGCATCCAGCTTTTTTCCCAAGCGACCCAGTAGAGTTAATCGTAACTCTGTGGTTTAAGCGCGTTCAAATTCAGTTGCCCGTCGCATTTGGTGCTGCTGATGACGGTGTTTCTCTTTTTTATTTGTTTTGATCCTGCCTTGCCCCTCTTCAACCTCTTTTTTTTAAACCTTGGCAGCGAATTTTTCTTTACTTACATCGTGTCAACCAGTCCGTGAGTATTTCTCTGCTTGTGTTCTGTTTTTCCCTTGCCTCTTCTATGCCAACATTTGGCGTGCTTATATCTCCGTAAAGGTGATCTTGCACTAAATTATAATAAAAATACACGAAATTTCAAAAATGTTTTGAGTATTTGTGATGTTTCTTTATTCTTTAAGCCTCAGTGTGTGCTAACAAACTTTTACATGAACCGTAGCAGCAGTGGTAGTAGTTGGGAAAGATTCTGCTTTCGTATACATGACCTTCACAGTCACCAAAAAAGCCACATCATGTAACTAGTGACGCTTAATACCAGCAAAACCAACTGAAGGCCAAAAAAGTTTAATTTGAATACAGAGAATACCAGGTTACCAGCCAGAAAAAGCTATGCATTACAAGCACGCATGACTTCGGTTCACTTAAGAGGGCTATGCGGCCAACACAAACGGCTTTGTATGCCTGTATACAAAGGACTATTATGCGGTTGTCATTCCCATTCTTTGCCTTGGTCGGCTGTCATGTCTCGTGCCGTTGTAACCAGCTGGTACACACTAAAAACCGAATATTGTGCTCTAGGCAATGCATAAGATGTCCTCAGGGCCACTGTTGTACTAGGGCGAGAGGCTCACTCACTCCGTAGAGTACTGATCAATATTTGGCAGTACACTACACCCTATTTCTCTGCAGCTTCGACGTCTGCTCTATCTAAGTTACGATCTGCCATTTTGGAGTGCCTTTAAGAAAACAAAATCAACAATGCGAACGCTGGGTTATTTTCCCATCTTGAAGTTGTTTTTTGAATCCATTTTATCTGAGATACAGTTACGTGGCTGCCCCCACTCATCCTTTTGATGTATTAGAAAATTACAAAACACCATCCACATTGAAAACAGCGGTTCTGAATGATGTGGAAGGCACAAGTTGTCATAATTGATGTTACTTTAACAGAAGCTAAGATGCCAGACATTTTTAATGCATAGCACTGTCAGTCTAACAACATGTAGTGTTGTAGCGATTTGAACAATCTTTTTCATGGTTTTTGTGCTGCAGCAAGGAGCTTTTTTCAGTGTGAAAACCCACTAATGCCATAATGCGCATTCCTTAATAGTTATCCCGAAGGCGAAGTGTCTATTAGCAGAACTGTCCAAACCTACTACCACTGGTAGCATGGTTCCTCATGTCAGTATTGCTTAGTGTTCTCGCAAGGCGGCCTCACGCCAATATATGGGAAAACGAAAATGCATAAAAAAATGTTACAGAGTTTCTTTTATAATTTTCAATTTGTTTTGACGAAAAGAAATAAAACTCAGGTTAAAAAGCGGTGTTGAAAAGAGAAGAGGCAAAGTGGCACACAAAAACATCCTGTCGTGTGCTGCCGAAAGGGTGCCAAATACAACAAAATTGAAACAACAGAAAGAACGCCGTCGATATGGGAAGATGTGAGCCAAATGAGAACCAAAACAAACTATGGAGTGAAGTGGTATGTCTCACTGTGTCACCAGCTGCGCAAACAAACCGAAATGTTCAATACTCGGCACTGGGCTAGGTGGCAGCGGCTGCGATACAATGCTGAAATGATATGTTCTCTTCGTGCATATTCTTGGATTTCTGGTAACTTCGGTCCCGCGTGAATCCGCTTCTGCTGCAGCCATCAGCGCTCCGATTCCAGGTGTGTCACCCTGTCAAGAACTGCACGCAATAACCTTCGACAGTGATTCATAAAACAGGAATATGAGCCATGTGCGTGACGATTCAAGCTTATGGGGTGGGCCGACTCCACTCTTCCTGCACTCACCAAGCAGCGTCGGCATCTTGGATGAGCCAATCCCCAAGGTGCTTCAATTATGACGTGTTTCAAAAATCATATAATGTCTGCAGGATCACTTTAATTGTCAGTGAGGTAGGAGGCAGCGGCTGTGACTCAATGCTGAAGAGATGTGTTTTCTTCGCGCAGATTGTTGGATTCCTGGTCGCTCCAGTCCCACGTGACTCCTCTGCTGCTGTGGCTATCAGTTCTCCGGCTCCGGGAGTGTCACCGCGTCAAGAACTGCACGCGGAAACCCAAGACAGTGATCCATCAAGCAGGGAAATCAGCCACGTGCGGGATGAGTCAAACTTATCTGGTGGCCCGACTCCGCTGTTCCTTCACTCACCAAGCAACGTCCGCGTCTTGGATGAGCCAATCATCTACGCGCCTGGCCCTATGACGTCTTTCACAAGCCCTACAACATCTGCAGGATCGCCTTCACTCGTCAGTGGTATATGCGGTAGCGGCTGCGACGCAATGCTCGTTGCTCTTGTTCTGACGATCGCTCACTGCAGCTGTTCCCTAGCCAACTTATCTGATTTGTACGCCCAAGCGTGTAACTCTGCATGCCAACTTCTACTGGGTTAAACACGGGCCCTCCCAAAACGGCTCCTACAAATAAGACATCAGTCAAACGACCTCATCCGTCCATCTCTCCTGATAATGAAATAGCTCGCGTAACTCTCTCTACGCTGGCTCAACATTCCTGTGCTTTATCAGTTCCTGCTGCTCATAGTGCCACCAATGCTTCTTAGCCTTCACCTTTTTTCCCCGCCCCCTCTCACAGCTGGCTGGATCTGGCAATACCACCATCACAAATATTATGAGGTTAGAAGAAACTCGCTACGATCTTGCTGCCATAAGGCTATAGCAAGAGATTATTAACTCTACTTTTAATACTCATGAAAGTCGAGTCGCGTTGCTCGAGTGTAGTCAGCCTACTAGTGATAGCCAACGTCAGAACAACGGCGTTCAGAAGTTAGGTTGCTGAGTAAAACATTCGGCAAGCTTACTAAAAAATGCGATAATTTGGAGAATCATTTTTGAAGGGACGATGTCATTATCTATGCTTTTGCAGAAGACTCCGGGGGAGACGGCTCCAAATTGACGGGCACTGTTTCATAGCATATAACAACTTAATTGCATATTGAATGCCCGCCTATAGAACACTCTATAGACTCTGTAGGCAACGAGAAGAAAACCCACGCCCCGTCATTTTGAAGATGCTGGATTTTAAAGAGTAAATTGCAATAATGTCTAACGTGTCGGAACTCGAAGGATGTCATTTTTGCATTACTGAAGATTTCTCTTCGAGAGTAAGGGCCGTCCAAAAAAGATTTGGGCATCTTCGGCAAGATTTTGTGCAAATGATTCAGTGCTGAGGCTTAGTTACGGCGATGGCTTTATTGACAAAATCCGTTACAAATGGACCAAAGCTTCCAGTGCTCTTGTGTGGGATCACAGCCATTCACGCAAGCTCTACCTCAGGAACTCGTCCGGGAACACAACTAATCCCGCGGCAGAAAACATGTCTACTCATTCCAGCTCTTCCAATTGAGTGCGCGATAGCTTTCAGCAAAAACTTTAGGTGTTGTGTCTTAATAGTGAACGTATAACTAAGTAACTCGTCAGCCTCCTTTCTATAGTTTCTTCATATTCCCTTTGCGTGATTGGTATCGCTGAAACGTGGCTGCACGATGGAATGTACGACTCGGAATTTATACTCCCTTTGGCTATGTGGCAGTTCGGGCAGACAGACAGCACACTAAAGTTGGTTGCGCTGCTATTTTTTAAAGGCAATCTTAGGCCATTCACCTTTCTCAGTTGTGCATCAAGAACACCGGCAAGTCACAAGGAATCTCCCGTGGCCCCGTTTGCCGCAGCGAGTGCATTTTACGCCAAGATTTCAGGCTGTTTAAACATCGCATCAGGCTAGGCCTCACGAGAGGAACGTTCCAAGGCCGACGAAGGAGAGCGCCTCGAGGAGCCAGTAGCTCATGCCCGCACCACGCGCATGAGCAGCAGCGCGAGCTCTCATCGGCAAGCTGCGGCTGCCCAAGAGCTCCACGAGCCAGTCCAGCCGCAGCTGCTCGTCGCCGACGCAAGCTCGGAGATGCCTGCGTACGTGACCGGGACCCCGGAATCCATGGATACGAGTTCGGCGCCGGACCAGCAGCCCATATTGGACCGCAGTTCGGGCCGCACGGCAATTGCTGTCCCGGGAGCGGAGGAAGAAGGCGCACCGGAGAATAAAGCCGGCTGGGTCTTGGCGACTCAGCGTGGAAGGCGATCACCGAAGGCGAGCACCGAAGCTTCGCAGCAAGCTTCAAACACGCCCGTCACCGGTAAGAAGACGTTTCAACCGACGAGGGCCCAGTTTGCCGGTAGAGTGAACGCAACCATCGAGAAGGCAGCACGTATGCCTAACAACATGGCACGCAGCGAGTTCAAGATCGTGGTTAGGCCACGCGGCGGGCTGATCATCGGCAAGACCAAGCCAACGGAGCTTATGAGCGCCATTGCTAGGGCTGCCGGAGTGGAAATGCAAGCTTTTGCGGAGGACATTGCCTGTCCAAACATCGCTCAAAACATCGTTGTGATGAGCACCCCGAACGAAGAGCGGGCCCAGCGCTACTCGGCGATTCGGGCAATCACCATGGGAGATCAAGTCTTTGAAGTGTTCGCGTATCACGCAGCACCGGAGAACACAGCCAAGGGTGTGATTCGAAACATTTCCATCAACGACACCCCCGAGGACATACGCCGGTATGTACTCAACAATTTCAATACTACGGCGATTGACGCTCACCGAATTGGCAACTCGGAAGCGGTCATCGTGCTGTTTCAAGGCAACAAGGTCCCGTCATACATAAAGTACGCGGGAGTGCTGATCCGGTGCTATCTGTACCGACAGCACAGAGAAGTCTGCAGAACGTGCGGGCAAATTGGACACCGAAAAGATGTCTGCCCGTACCCAAACGCCCGAGTGTGTTTCGCCTGTGGCAAGCACAACCCGGGGCACAATCACGAAGAGGAGTGCAAACCGCACTGTAAACTCTGCGGAGGCCCGCACCCAACGGGCACGAAAAATTGCAAGAACAAATTCAAGACGCCGTATCTAGTCAAGAAACGGCAATGGAACCGCAAAGAGGCAGAAGAGGCGAAAGCTAAGCCTCAGCCCGCCATGAAAGTCTGGCTTTCGAGAAAGGACGAATTCCCCGAACTCGCTCCTCTCGGAAACCACCAACGTCAGCAGCAGAGCCGCAGCAGAACGCCAGCCACTGCTGTTGCTACCCGCAACGCGGCGAACCGCGATAGGACGAGAAGCCGATCACGCGATGGTGTGACACGAGCCAACACGTCATGGGTCGCGGTGGCGGCAGCGGGCGGCGGCGCCAAGAAGAAGGCGCGCTCCCGCTCAAGGAGTACAAGAGGACCTCAGAACGAAATCCAACAATTGAAGAAAATGGTGCGAGAACAGCAGGACGTGATCGCCAAGTTTACCAAGCAACTAGAAGAAATCCTGCTTACAGGAAACAAGCCTACAACAACAACACCATTGGTCCAAGGGAAGGTACCCCAACCTCCATCCCTCCGCCGAAACACCTGCAACAGCAACAACCAGAGAACAAGCCCGCCACCCCAGAGGAAGCGAGCGAAGAGTCTCTGAACATGGAAGACGAAGCCGACAAGATCTCTTCGGTATCGTCCCCAACAACACAGACTACGAGTACACCGTGCAGCATCGGCTGTGCGGTCCGCATTCGACGTATCACAGAACGCGTAGACAGGCTCGAGAAACGCGTGGACGCTCTCGAACACAGAATGAATGCCAGATTCGACCGGCTGGAGAAGTTCCTGTTCGAGAAACTCGGAGCTCCCTCTGCAGCCACCGGCAACCACGGCAACAACGGAACGCAACAACAACAACCATGCCCACCCCAACCAAGACAAGCCTAAAGATCTGGCACTGGAACGCCAATGGCTTCCAGTGCCGAAGAGCCGTACTACAGCAACACCTGAGGTCCATGGAGTCTCCCCCTGACATTATCATGGTCCAAGAAACACACACGGAGCAAGCACCAACCTTGCCGGGATACCGCACACACGCCAGCCCTCCCAGCGCACGGGAATGCGGCACGGGAGCAGCACAGGGTGTCTGCACCTTTGTCCGCAAGGGGATCACATTCATAAAGCACGAACACTTTCTCGGCCGCAGCAGGGCAATTGAGCTCTGCGCGACCGAGGTGGTGATTGGCAAGAAGAAGACTGAAACCATGCTCTTCATCAACACCTACAGCAACCCGCAACACAGGCAACAGAAATTCAAAGCCCTGTTTCATAAAGCACTGAAGACGGCCCCCAGCGACACGATAGTGGTCGGCGGGGACTTTAATGCGCAGCACAAAGAACTCGGATATGGCATCACGGCCGCCAAGGGAAGGGACCTGTTGGACGATGCGACGGACGCGGGCTTCATCCTGCTCACCGACCCGGCCAACCCCTCCCGCATCGGCACATCGGTTGCCCAGGACACCAACCCTGACCTCGCATTTGTGCGGCTGCCAGATGGCAGACCCGTGCAGTGGAGGAACACGAGCTACAACCTGGGCAGCGACCACCACATTATCGAGGTAGAGATCCCCACCCTGGCAAAGGGAGGCATTGGCTACCAGAAAGTCAAACACAGGCTAACGGATTGGCACCGGTTTCGCGAAACGAGCCTGGGCACCCAAATCACGGACATTGAAGACTGGGCGGAGAGGCTGGTAGAGGCAACTTCGCAGGCTACCACAGAGGTGGAAACAGAAGACACCATTCAGCGTATGGACCCTCGCCTCGCTCACATGATCGAGGCTAGACAAGCATTACAGAAGAGATGGAAGCGGCAGAGGCACAACCGCAACCTCAGAAAGAGGGTAGCGGAGCTGAACCGCAGCATCAAAAAATACAGCAGGCAGCTCTGCGCTCAACAATGGAACGCCATCTGCAATGAAGCGGACGGGCAGTTACACGCTGGCCGAACGTGGAAGCTGCTCAGGCACCTGATGGACGAATCCAAGAGCAAAGACTACCAACAGCACAGACTCTCACAGATTGTCTACGCTACCACCAAGCAACTCGGAGAAGAGGAGATGTGTAAACGCTTGAACCAGCGTTACCTCCCCAGCACCCCGAGCGAAACGCACATAGACTACCAGGGACCGCCCAACCCCCTGCTCGACAAGGATATTGAAGAGTGGAAGGTTCGCAAGGCGGCCCAAGACCTCAACTGCAAGTCCGCAGCCGGCCCTGACCAAATCACCAACAAGGGCCTGGGAAACCTAAATGACGAGGCCATAACGGCCCTCACCAACTACTACAACAAGTGCTGGCGCGCCGGAACACTACCCAAGCAGTGGAAGGCAGCCAGAACAATCCTAATACCAAAGCCGAACAAGCCACCCGGCATTGAGAATCTGAGGCCCATCTCCCTCACTTCGTGTGCGGGAAAGGTATTGGAACATGTCCTAAACAACAGGTGGCAAAGGTTCCTAGAAGACCGGAACATGTACCCGCACACGATGCTAGGGTTTCGAGAGAAGCTCAGCACGCAAGACGCCATGCTGCTAATCCAGCACGAAGCCAAGGACACCACCACAGTCAACACCGGGGACAACCGCGCCATCCTCGGCCTAGACCTACAGAGCGCCTTTGTCAAGGTACGCCACTCTGCGATCCTGGCTCAAGTCAACAGACTGGGGCTCGGAGAGAGGACCTACAACTACATCAGGGACTTTCTGTCACACCGCACGGTGATGCTACAGATTGGAAACCTACAACTGGAAGAGCGGAAGCTGGGCAGCATCGGCACTCCGCAAGGCGCAGTCATCTCGCCATTTCTCTTCAACCTGGTGATGATTGGAGTCGCCAAACGCCTGAACTAGCTCCCTCAAGTCAAGTACACCATCTATGCGGACGACACTACCCTCTAGGTCCCCGGGGGTAGTGACGGCCACATTGAATCCACACTACAAGAGGCAATCGACAACATCGAAGACTGCCTGCAAGACACGGGACTACGACGCTCTCCGCAGAAATCGGAGTTGCTGATACTACCACCGCCCGGGCGCCTCCGCAAGCGAGCAGCGGAGGACGCCAAAAAGATCACGCTGCGCACGGGGGATGGCACAGTCATACCCCACGTGCAAAGCATCAGAGTGCTCGGCATGCACATTGAAGGCAGCCGCAGCAATACAACCGCAATGGACTGCATGGTCACCAAGATGGGGATCGCAACGCGTCTCATCAAACGAATATCTACGCGCAGACAGGGAATGCGAGAAGCTAACCTGCTGCGCCTCTTGCAATCATTTGTCATGAGCCACGTTACATACGTTGGTGCGTTCCACTACTGGAAACAACAGGAGAAGGATAGGATCAATGCAGCCATCCGCAAATCCTACAAGGCAGCACTGGGGTTGCTCAACAGCCCGAGTAACCAGGCCCTTGCCGAACTGGGGGTACACAACACCCTGGACGAGGTGAGTGAAGCCCAGCGGGTCTCCCAGCTCGAACGCCTCGGTTCCACCAAGACCGGCAGGGCCATCCTCCAGAGGTTGGGCATCAACCCACCTCAAGTTGACCAACATCAAGATAGGATCGTTCCCATAGAGGACGACATCATTCGCAAGATCAAGGTGCCCCCCTTGCCGCGGAACGTCCACCCGGACAGGAACGCGGAGAGGAGAGCGGCGCGAGCCCGAGCGCTCGCCGAGGCACACAACAGGGACGAGGGGGCAGTATACGTGGATGCAGCCAAGCACCGCGACCGCCCCAACACATATGTGGTGGTGGTCGTACGAGCTACCACCGGGGAACTACTGAACACCTGCAGCATCAAGGCCCGAACGGCCGCGCAGGCAGAGGAGGCTGCCATAGCCCTAGCGCCAGCGAGCAGCCCCACAATCACCACGGTGCTCAGCGACTCGAGGATCGCAGTAGCAAGCTACGCCAGGAACGCCGTGTGCGGGACTGCAGCGAGCCTGCTCCCCGAGCGCAAGGAGACTACAACGCACATCCGCTGGTTCCCCGCACACGTGGGGGGCATTGCGGGTGCCACCGCCAACCGCAACGAGGAGGCGGACGCCATCGCACGCGAGCTCGCGCACCGTGCGGTGCCCCCCTGCCCATCGTCTGCGGCGGAGATCATGGAGCCCCTGACCAACTACGGGGACATCCTTCACTGGCATCGTGCGGGAAGACGCGCCCTGCCCCCACCTCACCCGAGGCTCAAGAGGGGCGAAGCCGTCCTCCTCCGTCAACTACAGACTGGATCCGTGCTGACTCCAGCGCAAGCGCCACGTGTGCCCTGGAACTAACGAAAGTGCAGTGTGCAGTGTGTGCGCGTTGGTCTGCAGACCTGGCCCACATCATGTGGGGATGTGAAAGACACAGTGCAGTGGGGAGCCCAAAAGAGCTACCACCGGACATTATAGGACTCGTGAGCTCGCCCGAATACGAGCGGCAACTGCTGGCAGTCCAGCGGCTCGAGGCTGCTCTGGCCCGGCAAAGGCGAAAAGGAGACCCTCCTTCGGGAGGGGACTCGCCGAGTAGCCTGAACCGGTGCCCAGGCATAGCTTCTGGTTCTGCTTAGTACATAGACAGGGGGTGGCGAAGCCCTGCGTGGCCTGACCCGCCTCCCCGCCGGAAATTTTCAATAAATGTCATTTTCTCTCTCTCTTAACCTTTACCCCCCAAGGGCTCTGTCGCGACTGCTGGTGTCAAAAGAAAACTTCCCAGAACAATAAAAGAAGGTACTGGCGCTGCCAGGAATCGAACACGGAACGAGTAGAGAAATGGAGCGAGAGCCCGTGGTCTTACTGATTCAGCTGTCAGCCCACGTGGAGATGGGGGAGACATAAGGGGAAGTCACCGAGCACATATGTGGGTTTACCACTTGCGTTCTCGCTGAATGCCACGCAATAGCGTCTCGCGATCTCTCATGCCACGGCGCGCTCCACCCACAGCACGTGTAGCGGCCGTGTGCGCACCTTGAGCATGAGCTAGGAGTTGATATAAATAAAAGGAGGTTCACACAAATTCATGGAATGTCACTTCTCCTCCGTCTCTGCCGCTGATCTCGTCCTCTCCTTGGGCGGCGGCCGAAACGGAGGAGAATTGAGATCATCTAACACCGTGATTTAGCTTCCTTAAATTTTATGTAAAAGGCGCTTGCGCTCATGCGCTTCACCAAAGCAACTCAACCTACCACCATTCGTAGATCATGCAATGATTTACCCTAAGCAGAGAATACCTCTTTGAAGTAACAGAGGGCATGGTTAAGTGAATTTCACTTGTCTTGGGTTTCAATCTTTGCCAATCCACGTGTGTGAATTCAAGTGGCGTCACATGGGTAATCGTTGTGATGGTCGTTTACAGCTCCGCTTTCTAACCACCTTGAAATGGTGAACTAGCGCGCATTTTTTTCTTTCTGACTTGACCTTTCATTGGCTTTCGTGTCCTTTGAGCACAGGGTCTGTTTGGTGCAAGTCGTATCTCCAGAAGACGCACGGTGCAATTGGTATTGCTTATCGCGCCCCAAACAATTCTATAAATGACATGGAACACCTTAACCAGTACATAAACAAACAGAAGCTTCAAGCTACCATTCTCGTTTGTATGGGCGATTTTAATGCACCATCGTTTCCCTGCCTTTCGTTATCCTTATCTGGAAGAGACAGTCTAATCAACAAAGAGCTACTTATTTTTACCTTTCTTTTGTCGTCGTTCAGATTGTAAATTCACCCACGAGGAGCAATTCATTCATTCATTCATTCATTCATTCATTCATTCATTCATTCGTTCATGCAATCTTAGATGGGGTTTTTCTTAGCTCCTACATGGCAGAAGCAGGATTTAAATGTCAAGTTATCGAGGATATTTCGGACCACAGGGTATTTCTGGTCACCTTAAGTTTCGCCGTTCGTACGCAACATCGAGCGTTCACTATATTTCGTGATTTTCAGCACGCAGATGACGTCTCAATAAGAGATATACTGGCGAAGCGCTTTGACGAATTCCAATTGCTTAACACAGTCCCCGATGTTCATACTGTCATGAACCATTTTGAAACGCTAATTAAAAGCTGCATTGGACCTTTCGTCTCTCTGAAAATTAAGAAAAAGAACACTGCGCTTCTGTGGATCAACCACGAGATCATGCTTTCTCGCCGCGTGCGCAGGCTCCAGCGAGCGAAGTGCCCACATAACATTGGGTCATTGAGCGATTCACGTGGGCTAAAGAAGAGTTACGCTGTGCATCTAACTCGGGAAAACACTTCTTTTATCAGCACCAACTGACCGGTCTTTTTAAAAACAATCCCCCCAGGTTTTGGTCGTCAACATCACCCAAAGACTCTTCCAGCTTGTTCAATCCTAGTTGGCAGCGAAATCACGAATGACCCGGTTTTAATATAGAACGCTTTTAATGCCGATTTCCACTCGGTATTCTCACTCTGCACCAATCTTTATCCCCCTTTTCCGCACGCTGACAGATCATTGGCGTCACTGTTGCAGGTGTTTTAAACCTTGTCTTGAATCTTTATTCCAAAATATGTGCAGGGCCGGATGATATATCCAACCTTTTTCTCGTCCGTTACTCGTAGTGGACGTCAAGATGTCTCACGGTCATTTTTAGAAAATCGCTGTTCTGTAATAGTGATATCCTTTTGAAAATTGCGTAAGGTTGTCCCGTTTTATAAACTTGGTGATAAACAGAGCATCGGTAATTACAGGTCTATTTCGCTAACCTCGCATTCATGCAAACGCCTACAACATATAGCATACAAGAACATTAGGCATTATCTTGAAAGTAATGAACTCTTGTCGAACATGCAACACGGTTTCAGAAGTGGTTTCTGCACACTAACCCGAGTTAGTTTTTCGCTAGCCGAGTTTTCGCACACTAGCCGAGTTTTCGCATGATATATTCCACAGTGTAGAAACGGGTACCCAGGTTGATTTCACATACATCAATTTTATTAAGTGTCTGACATGGTAACTCATTCCAAACTGTTTAAAGGTAAACGGTATTCTTAAAAATCCGCAACTGGTTGTGTTAGATATCTAGCTTCCCGCAAAACGCACACAATTTGTATCATTCAACAAAGTATCCTCATCTGTAGTGCCGGTTTCATCAGGAGTTCCACATGGTCAGTGCTAGGTCATTTGCTTTTCCCCCTGTACGTTATTTTAACGACTTGACTATTCACATCAAATCTAAGATACGGCTTTACGCGGACGATTCTGTATTATATTGGAATATTTCCTCGTTTCAAGGTAACTTAGATTTGCAAGAATACTTTCCGCACTTTTTTTAAGGTCGGACCAATGGCAAATGAAAACTAACCTTAGTAAAAGCATGCCAATGAGGCTAACAAATAGTACATCTCCCCCCGTCTTCAGCTACATATTTAAAGTACAATCACTTGATAGCGTAGAATAAATATGTTGGAGTTATTTTTACGAAACATCTGTCTTTTTCATGGCATATCCAATCTATCCCAAAGAAGGCTCTGAAGAAAATTGGCCACCATCGTCGCAAGCTGAAGCACCTAGGGAATCAAAGTGTGTTGCTTACAAGTCGCTAATACGCCCCACGCCAATTTAAAACCCGCATAAGCAATGCGAATAGGCCAGTTTAAATACGTACAAAAGAAAGCCGTTTGCTTTATCTGTCGTCGCTTTCATTCAGAATTCTAAACCAATAATGTACCTTATTTCTTATTGCTAACGCATCTAGCTCTGCGTCGCAATACGGAATCACTGAAGATTCTTACTCTGTTATCAGCTCGCACTGTCGCCTTTCTGATAATCATTACGTCATCCTCGCTGAACCGTCTACTACGCGTAGTTGTCACCCCATCAGCGTTACCACGTATTTTGCCCAAACTAATACTTTCAAAAACAGTATACTTCTCCATACAATAGACAAGTGGCATTCTCTACCCTGCTCCACCTGCTTGATGAATTTGTGTATGAAATTGAGATTCATTGAACATTATTGTATAACAATGTTTGTGCGTTTACCTTGTTTTTATCTTATGCATTGTACCCGACACACTCCTGCGATAGGCCCCTCGAGCTGCAGTAGTAAAAATAGATACATAAATTTTGTACAACGGGAAAGTTGGTAAATGATCATCTCCGCAGTGCAAAACATACAGGACAAAAACACAAGAAAACACAGGACAAGCTCTGAATTTTCACTAAACTAAACTTATTGAAGTTGCACAAAAACATACAGCCAATAGGCGTACAAAAAAGCATTTATGCCAATAAAAGCCTGAGGTTGCATTGTGGTACATTTCTTGTTTTTTGTCCGCATGCTGAGTATACATTTCTCTGGAACTTCAATGAGTTTGGTTTAGCTGAAATTCACAGTTTGTCCTGTGTTTTATTGTCCTTCTTTCCTGTCTGTTTTGTGCTAAGGAAATAAACAAACACAACTGCATTCCGCTGGTTTATTCAAATAAACTCGATGCGACCTAAAGGAAAAAACGCAACGAAGACGAATAAACCACGATTGCTACACACTATATGAAAGTCCCAAATAATGATTTCAGTTCAGAAACTTTTTTAAGCACTGAGCCAAATATTTGAGATTTGAAAAAAAAACTATTCAAATGGCTTGCTACGTATGTAGAGATCTGTCAAGGAAGTTGGAACAGCAACGGGTACGGATAACCCATGTTTAGTAGTATTTATCATACCAAAGAAAAAAGAGGGTATGGAACACTTACCAACATAATAAGCCCCATAACGTGCTGAGGATTTGGCTGCATGAACTGTTCCCGTGAGGCCGCATGCACGATGAGCTACATAGTGGGCGGGACACGTCAAGGGAACTCTGCTTGCGTGTCACCACGACAGTTGTGCGTAACACGTTACAAGTAATCGACTACTTATAATCAATTACACTGTCTTGTAATTTTTTAATATCATCAATTACTTTTTCGAAACTGTAATGTTCTGAGTGATTCAATCAAATATTTTTCCCCCAAGCCCAGTTGTAACCAGTCTTCTACGGCAATTCTCGTGCCGAGAAATATGCGACTGCTCTTTATGAACCCACTTCCCGTCAGACGCCGCCGCAGCTCACCTCCCATTATACTCAACTCGGCAGCTTCCACAGAGAGCACGTAGGTGCGGCCTTAATCAGATGGTGCGCCTAGCTGCCCAGCTCGTCGATCTTCCCGTGGTTTCCGTCACTACTACTGTGTCGTCATCTATGGCGGCTTCATGGAAGTTGAAACAAGACGTGACCAGCGAGTTCGTTGTAATGATAAAAGCTGTTTTTAAAGCAAAGCTTTCCACCTCGACCAGCCAACGGTTCTTTCGTGGCGTGCGGGACAAGAAACTCCCAACGCGGCTGGGGAGGCGGGGGTCGCTTTGCACTCCCGGAATACAGTAAAGATGGCGCGGCAATATGGCACTATTCTCCAGCGTTCCCCGTGCTCATTCCGACGTGCGCTTCGGCAGCATAGAGTTTCTGACTATATGCACTAGAGAGGAATCTGGCGCTATCGTGTATGCGGCTCACATCAAGGCCGTCTGTGTCGTCATGGGCCACCATTATACCATGCGTTCGCCTTAGTTTCATCATTGTCTTGGATAGAAACGTTTTAGTGTCCGTATATTCTAACGCAGTGCTACAAAAACGCAAATATTGGGGTGTTAATATATAACTGGAAAATAAAACAGGCTGTTTTACAGCAACGAAAGAAAGACGTAAATCATATTTTTGCCGCAACGGTTGGGCCTACTATTCTGCAGGTGAAGCTGGTAGTTAAAGGGACACTGAAGTGATCTGTAAACATTGCGGGATTACTAGCGCAATTGTAGTCCGGAGTCTAAAGGCCATGTTTCGACCACTCTGAGCGCGTTTACGCAAATTTATTTAGTAGAAAAATGAATTCGAAAATGCTGTCCTTCCTCTGCAACCTCGCCCATTTCCTGTGGTGTTTTCGTGTGACGTGAGGAGGAGACGAGCTGGCAATTGGCTGCGCTACTGCACGGCTCGCCGGCACTCGGCCCAGCGTTTTGTCCGCCGGCCGCCGACGGGTCGTCGCAATTCGTTCGCTCAGTTCAAACGAAGCCAGGACACGTTTGTGAATGGAAGAATGTGCCTTTCTTTAGTTTGTACACTGTATCTCACTCCAAGTGAAGGTCGCTTCACACAACCGCTTCGCAAGCGCACATGCGATGCTTCGCTGACTGGTACGTCAGTAACAAATTTAAGGCCACTTGAAGCCGGGAGTCAGCGAAGTCAATATACCCACTAAGTAAATAAAATCAACTGATACGTTTACCGTTCAGCGTAAAACTAGGGTGCAGGAAGCACTTTTTTGCGCTGGGCAAACAAGCACAGCGGTCAGCAGCACGACTACGCGTCTGCGAACGCTTTTCCCTCAAAGAAACGCAATTGCTATACGTGAGATATTGTGGAAGTTTGGGGGACGCTTACTGCACGACTGATATACGGTGAGCAAAGGCGTCATCGTTATTTCATAACTGTTACCCGAACGGCCAATCCCACCTAGCTACTCATCATCAGTGTGGCGCACGCGAGCACCACACCATCTTCTTCATCTTTCATCCTCGTGCCTTCTTACCGTTCACTTTTTGCAACGGCTACTCGGCGAGGTTGCGTCGTCATTAAACGCGTCCTTCAAGTCTCCCGTGTCCGACTCTTGCACGTGGTGGTGGTGCACATCGATCCACGTACGCTCTCCCCGGCTTCTCCCTGGAGCTTCGTTCAGGTCGGCGTGTCCATCTTCCCACTCACAGCATGCCGGGAGGCGATCCGACCAATCCTGCCGATGGCCCAGCAGCCGCAAGCCCTCTTGCCCCAGCGTGGATGATCACCAGCCCCGCAGCGAGACCCTCAGAAGTATTCAGGACTTCCTGGAGACGACGTAGAGGGTTGGCTCGACGATTATAACCAGGTGAGCGCCTTCAATCGGTGGGATGATAAGCTCAAGCTCGCCAGCGTCAGTTTTCATCTAAGAGAAGTCGCAAAGACATGGTACCCGAATAACAAGGAGGACTTAACTGACTGGTGGCGGTTCACCGCAGAAATACGTCGAATATTTGGCACGTCCACTTTGCGCTCAGACGTGGCCAAGAAGAAGCTTGCTGAACGCTATCAGCACCCCGCCGAATCGTACACGTCGTCCATTGAAGACGTTTTGGCTTTATGTAAGCGAGTGAACCGAGAAATGGCTGAGTCTGATCGAGTGAAGCACATCCTCAAGGGCATTTCTTCCTTTGCGTCCAACGCGCTCGCCGTGCAAAACCCCACCACCGTGGTTGATATCATGACGATTTGTCAGCGCCTAACTGACCTCCAGGCCTTGCGCATGTAGCCATCATCTTCCAACACGCTTGTACCTTCCAACACGCACGTCATGATAAGAGCAATTATTCGCGAAGAGCTGCATGGGCAGGCGTCATCGAGCTTTCCGGTGGTGCAGCCCCAAATATTCGGCTCCAGTCTGCGGGAGATTATCAAGGAAGAATTGGCCGCAGTCACGTGCTCTTCACCTCCAATGCCCGACTTTCGCGCCGGGCCTGCGCACTCTGATGTGGTGGCGATGCCACACATCCCGTCTTGGCCGTCCGTTCCTGAGGCTACCCATGTTCACCTGGCCCTCGTCTCCGCTGCATACCAACCGGCCACTTACTCGCCCAACATGCTACTACTGCGTCATCCGGTGCCATATTTCCAAGTTCGGCCGACGGCGCCAGCGGGATGAACGTCAAGTATTTTCTACTCCGCCACGGGGTGATTCCCGGTACACTTACGACTACCGACGGCAGCCATTTGCCTATTCTCGCCGCCGCTCACCTTCTCCTCCAGACTCCGTTGATCATCGTTCCACCAGCAGGTCTGACCGCCGCCGATCCTCTTCACCTTTCCGTCGATTTTCGTCTCCCCTCCGTCCAGCCTGGGATTCGCCGCCAGGGGGCCGACACAGGCACTCGAGCCTTGTTTCGACTCCCGTTTCCAACGCCCTGCCTGCGATCTATCGATGATCCCGACCTAACCAGCACCTCTACTGGTCGTCGGAAGTCATCCGGACTCGATTGACACCCTGTGAGCCCATCTCCGACCGACGGGAGCATCAACAAGCCACCCCTCCAGTTCGACCACGCCGGCGCCGCAACTAGGCCTACTTTCCAGGCCTGGCGCGAGCGGCTGCCTCCCCGCCGCCCCGCTGTCGGAGAGCACGCTCCTCTGCGTGCCTGCTGCCACGTCTCCCCAACCGCCGACGAATGTTTCTCCGAGAATGGCTACAGCGCTTACTCCTGGCGTAATCGCACCACCACAACCAACCGACCAGGAAGCCTCCAACCCTGCGAACAACCAGGCCGCAGCAATGGACTTCGACCCCCTTAGTGGTCGTACCGTGCCACCCCAAAATCCGTGGATACAAGTCATCAAATCGCGGCAGCGGCCATCCTTGACTCACAATGAAGTACTTCCTTCCAATGCCACGAAGCGCCCTGCATCTGCCCGCCCAATACCCCCTCCGCGGTTCCCCCAAACCTACCACGTCACGGTTTTCCGCCCCCATGGTGGTCTCCGAGTCAGTGACTGGCCCACCTCAGAATTGGCTCGCAGCCTGGCAACCGCCAGCCACATGTCAGACCTGCAATTCCGCAAGGAAGTCACTCTCCAAGCCCAGCCGGGGCCCAACCTCATTGTCGCCGGCACTCCGGATCCTTACCTGGCCGATCGACTATCCCAACTCGCCACTATAACCCTTCGGGGAACCGACTACGCCGTTTCCGCCTACATGAAGCCACCACCCGGTACCTCCAGGGGCGTTATTCATGGCATCCCGGAGAACACCACGAATGACCAGCTGCTCGAACTCACGGCTACCAACCGCCCATATTTGATTCACGCCCGGATGATGGGTAACACAAGATCTGCACTGCTCACCTTCAACGGGCCACGCGTACCATACTACATTAAATTTGACTGCGAACTAGTGCGTTGCCGCCCCTATCGTCGTGCCGTCCAAACTTGCAAGTGTTGTGGCGACATCGGCCACCGTCATGACGTGTGCCCCCAACCCGACCAGCCACGCTGCCCGGCTTGCGGCATCTCCAACCCCCCTCCGGATCACCCCTGCGTTCCACGCTGCAAGTTGTGTGAAGGCCCTCACCTCACGGCCCACAAGGACTGTCCCAAGCGCCTGCTTCCCACCCCAGCTCCACGCAAGCCTCGCAGCCAGCCCAGCCACCAACCTCTTCCGGCCTACTGTGCTGAAGATTTCCCGGAGCTACATACCCCACCGACGGACGCCCGCTCCAAGTCCCATCATAATCTTCAAACACAGGTGAGCTGGTCAGCCGCACTTCGCAACACTCCCACTGCTCCCAACCCAATCCCCTCCCACCCCTCACAACCTCTCCCCCCTGTCCCCCCTACTTACGAATCAGTGCTAAAGGAACTCAAAGAACAACAACAACGTTTTCAAACACAACTTGACACTCTCACCAAGAAGATCGAGGCCCTCGTTGCGTCCCCTCTCCCCACACCTGTCGCACCAGTCGTGCCCACATCTGACCAGATAAACGCCACCATCGACAGCAAGCTAGTCGATGTCTTAAAGCAACTCATGGACGCCCAAAGAGAGAGTCTGGCCCCCTTATGCTCTGGAATTCAGGCGCTCACTGACCGACAGAACAAGTTAGAACAGGCTATCCAGGGCATACATGACACCCTGGCGTCCTCCCACCCGACCAAGAAGCTCAAGCATCACCCCTATCATGACTAGCGCACCGGAGGCCTTCCTCGTCGTATATCAATGGAATTGTCGATCTCTCAGTAGTAAGCGACACCAGCTAGCCCTCCTTACCCAACAGGACCCGCCAGATGTCATCGCTCTTCAAGAAGCAAATACTCCTGCCCCTCGCTTGCCACAATACAACGCCTTCACCCAGGACCCGCAAAACCGCACAGCCATCCTTGTACTGAATTCACACCCAGCCCAAGCACACCAGCTCAGCCAGACCATTCCTAATACCTTCGTTGAAGTCATCTCCACCCGCCCATCGCAACCCAGCATGTATGTACTAAATATCTACAGCCCTCCCACCAGCAGTCTTCACACCATCGAGGCGCTCTTGCATGAAGCTACACTCAAGGCCAATGACAACCCGCTGCTTCTCCTTGGTGATTTTAATGCCCCGCATACGGCTTGGGGATATATGCGCGCTTCGAAGAAGGGTACGGCTCTGTTACGCGCCACCCAAAATCATCAGTTAGTCCTGCAAAATGACCTTACAGTCGCCACCCGTACCGGTAACAGTGTCACGCGTGACACCACACCCGATTTAACATTTACAAAAAACATTCGAAATATCACGTGGTCATGCTTGGATGAAACTCTCGGCAGCGACCATCAGATCATCTCCATCCGAATTCCGACCTCGAAGAAGTCTCCTCGGAAGGGCACTGCCCGCCTAACCAATTGGTCCGCGTTTCGAGATGACGTCACTCCTCTACCACCCATAGATCAAAATATTGACGAATGGACACTGGAGCTTGAAAAGCGGGTCAATAAGCACACCCAAGAAATCGCACTCACTGACAGTACACCAGCCGCGGACCCCCACCTTATGCACATCTGGGAAGCTCGACGAAGCCTGTCAAAACGTTGGAAACGCCAGAAACACAATCGTTCCTTGAAAAAACGCATAGCCCTTCTAACACAGCTAGCACAGACCTACGCTGCTGATCTTCAACGACAGAATTGGCACTCTTTTTGCGACAAGCTCCAAGGCACTCTGCACACGAAGAAAACCTGGCATCTGCTTCGGTCCCTCCTCAACGACACCACTACCAGGCGACAAACAAACCATAAAATACACCAGTTGATTCGGAACAGCTCGCTGTCTTCTCAAGACCTCCTGAGGTCTATCCAACTCCACCTTTTTGGAGACCCAGCCTCTTATCCGACCTACCCGGAAACACATTACACCGGCCAGGCAAATGATGAGTTGGACGCACCTTTTATCCTCGCCGAGCTCCATGCTGTACTTGCCCGCTTGAAACGAAATACTGCACCAGGCAAAGATCAGATAACATATCGCATTCTCCGAAACCTGGACGAAGACACCCTGCAGGCGCTCCTGGACCTGTACAACCGCCACTGGGTTGAAGGCACCTTACCTGAACAATGGAAATATTCGGACATAACTCTAATCCCAAAGACAAACACGCCCGTCTCCCCCACGACCCTTCGGCCCATCTCCCTGACGTCCTGCCTCGGGAAACTTTTCGAACACCTGGTCCATCAACGTTTATCTACGTACTTGGAACATCACAATCTGTATCCATTAACAATGTTCGGGTTTCGACAGCATCTCTCTACGCAAGACGTACTAATTCAGCTCAAGGAACAGGTCCTAGATCATCTGAGCAGAGCCACTCCTAGGGCCATCTTAACACTTGACGTCAAGGGAGCGTTCGATAACGTTACACATCAAGCCATTTTGGAAAACCTCAACACGACCAATTGCGGCATCAAGACTTTCCACTTCGTAAAAGCTTTTCTCCGAAACCGGACCGCAACACTGCGACTTGGGCCCCTTCGATCCCCCATCTTCCACACTCCGCCCAAGGGCACCCCACAAGGCTCCGTTATTTCGCCATTGTTATTTAATATTGCCCTCCTTCACCTTCCGAGTCGCCTACAAGCTATCCCCGGTCTCCAGCACGCTCTTTACGCGGACGATTTGACCATTTGGACAACGCAGGGCTCCAGCGGCGCACAACAAGACGCTCTCCAACAAGCGATCGACACAACTATCGACTATCTCTCGCCCAGAGGTTTGACATGCGAACCTAACAAATCGGCTCTCCTAGTCCTTCGCGCCCGCACGCGAGGTCGGCCTCCTGTGGCTACTCCCGATCCGCAAGTTACCATCCAGGGCTCACCTATTCCCCAAGTCCCCACTCTCCGTATATTGGGTGTGCCTATCCACTACGATGGTTCCGGCGCCACCCTCCTGCCGCAGCTACAGAAAACGGTCACACAGCTCACTCACCTAATACGGCGAATAAGAGGATCCACTCACGGCCTCAAAGAACAAGACACCTGCCGCTTGGTCCAAGCACTGCTGGTCAGCCGTATAACCTACGGAACTCCTTTTGTCAACCTAAAACCACAGGAAATCAACAAGCTGGATGCTCTAATACGGAAAACGTACAAAGCTGCCCTTGGACTCCCAACTTATACTTCCAATGCGCGTCTGCTTCACCTCGGCCTGCACAACACGCTCAGCGAACTACTAGAAGCACAGCGGACGTCCCACCTCCATCGCCTCGCCCTCACTCCCTCAGGTAGACGCGTTCTCCAAAACATTGGCCGGCCCTCCCCTTCGCCTCAACACGAACTCCAACACATCCCCCTGTCCATTCGTCAACGCCTGAAGGTTAGCCCGGTACCCAAACACATGCACTCATCTTTCAATCGAGGACGTCGCGAAGCCAGAGTGAAGATGCTTGATAAACGGTACGGCGCCGACTCTCAAACCCGATATACGGATATTGCTACAACTCCCGACCGCACGCGCACCACCCTAGTTACTGTGGACTCGAACGGACATCTGGCCACAGCCGTCACCTATCGAAATCTGCCGGTCACCTCAGCCGAAGCGCTTGCCATCGCCCATGCAACTACCACACACCAGCATCAACCATACTTGACCATCATTACGGACTCCCAACAAGCCTGTCGGCTGTATCAAGCTGGCCTTGCACCACCCCAGGCCCTCCCTGTGCTCCAACACCTTCCCGAGGACATTGAAATTTCTATCGTCTGGACCCCAGGCCATGCTGGCCTTGCCGGGAATGAGGCGGCTCATGCCGCAGCCCGCGATCTCCTTACCCGGGCACTCCCAACCGCAAGGACCGACACCGCCGGGCGCCTCATCTCTGACCATGAAATCCTAACTCCGCTGGACTCTACCTACAGCTCCCTCCTCGCGCACTACACACACATCAGAAGAACATACCCTCCTCCACACCACAGTCTCTCCAACCACCAAGCTCACATATATCGGCGTCTACAAACAGAAACCTTCTACAACCACACTATCCTCTCCCACATATCTCCGTCCATTTTCCCCCACAACTGCCCACAATGTGACATCCCTCTCACAACCTACCACCTTGTGTATTCATGTCCCCACCACCCCCACCCCATTCACTCCCCCTCCCTTGAGCAGTGGGAGTCTGCGCTGACCAGCTCGGCGCCGGAGCATCAAATCGCCCTGGTGCAACGAGCCCTGGATTCGGCGCAGGCTCGCGGCCTCCTGGACGTAGGAGGCTGACCACGTCCCTTTCCAGCTCCCTTGGCTGCTCAATAAAAAATGTTTTTTACCACCCATCCGTCCAGCCTGTCAGAACGCGCGGAAAACTAGGAGCCACAGTTCAGGGAGGTAGAACAGCGTCACACGGAAAAAAGGCAAATCCTCCTGACCGGCCATGCAATATTTTGGAAGTTATTGTCGAAGGAATTCTCGTTGAAGCTTTAGTGAACACTGGCGCGAGCATTTCCATTATTCATGCGGAATTGTGTTCACGACTACGGAAGGTCAAAACTCCTTATGTTGGTCCTGCTCTACGGGGCGCCAATAAAAATGTGATTCAGCATTCCGGGCAGTGTACAGCGCGTGTATTCATCGAAGGCATCCGTCATCACATTCTCTTCGCTGTATCAGCCCCATGTGCTCATCAGATGATCCTAGATTGGGACTTCTTGTCATCAGCATCTGCTATCATTTCCTGTCGTGCACCCACCCTTTCTCTTACTGACACGGCTTTCGACACGGTACCGGAAGGGCGAATACATCAATTGGTGTCAACTTCCGATTTTGTACTGCCTCCTGGGGCATCCGTGTTTTCCATCACGTCTGACAGCATTGTCGGTGGCGATGCGCGCATCGTGCCAACTGGACACTTCATTCCCAAAGGACTTATGATACCGGCATGCCTTGTCCGTTTTTCTTCCGCTTCAGCTCTCGTAGCCCCTGTGAACACTACGACTGAACCCATTTTGCTACCTCAAGGTGCTACTGTTGCTTCTGTGTCCCGCGACGATCCCGTAATCGTTCTTCCGGTCTCTTCGCTTTCTTTGGACCAACCGACCCACGCATCAAAGCCATTGCCCCCCTTTTTTGCTAGTATCATCAGTTCTGACCTGACCTCGGATCAAAAAGAAGCATTGCTCAAGTTGTTGACTAAGCACCAAGGATCATTTGACTGCTACTCTTCCGTCCTTGGCCAGACGTCTGCCTCAACCCATCGAATTGAAACGGACAACTCCTGCATCGTCCGTCGCCGCCCAAATCGTGTGTCTCCGTCAGAAAGAAAAATTATTCAGGAAAACGTGGATGATATTCTGAAGCGGGACATCATTCGGCCATCATCGAGCTCTTGGTCATCACCCGTTGTACTAGTTCGGAAGAAAGACGGAAGCGTGCGATTTTGTGTCATTACCGAGCCCTGAACAAGATAACTCTTAAAGATGTATACCCGATTCCGCGTATCGACGATGCTCTAGATACCTTGCAAGGTGCACAATTTTTCTCCAGCCTTGACCTTCGGTCAGGATACTGGCAAATTGCTATGGATGAGGCCGACAAAGAAAAAACAGCCTTCGCCACACCAGATGGTCGGTTTGAGTTTAACGTTATGCCTTTTGGGTTATGCAACGCGCCTGCAACCTTTGAGCGCATGATTGACAATGTTCTTCGTGGCTTAAAGTGGCAGACGTGCCTCTGCTACCTTGACGACATTGTTAGCTTTTCTTTACCTCTGACGAACACCTTCACCGTCTAGACGCAGTTTTTAACGAGCCTCGTCAATGCTGGTTTGCAAATAAACACCCAAAAGTGGGCGCTTTGCGAGCAAATCAATCAAAGTTCTGGGGCATGTCGTCAGCAGTGATGGAATTCGCCCCGATCCCGACAAGATCAACGCCGTAGTTAATTTTCCGCGGCCTCTTCGACAAAAAGACCTTCGAAGTTTTCTGGGCTTGGCATCCTACTTCCGTCGGTTCATCCGTAATTTTGCCCAAATAGCGTCGCCACTCAATAAACTTCTAGCACCTGCGACACCTTTTACCTGGTCTGCTGACTGCAAAGCGGCATTCCGGACACTCAAGCATGTTTTGACTTCTGGACCGGTTCTCTGCCACTTTGATGATGGTGCTCTCACTATACTCCACACGGACGCCAGTGAACATGGTATCGGCGCGGTCCTCCTACAACGCAACTCATCATCACTAGAGCAAGTTGTTGCCTATGCAAGCCGGACTTTAACACCTGCGGAGCAAAACTACACTATAACGGAAAAGGAATGCCTTGCCGTTGTTTGGTACGTCCAAAAATTTAGACCGTACTTGTACGGGCGCCATTTCGCGGTTGTGACTGACCATCACGCGCTTTGAAAAATTTGTCGAGCCGCCTCGGTCGTTGGATTCTCCGTTTACAGGAATATGATTTTACAGTGACCTATAAGTCAGGGAAGAAACACATGGATGCGGACGCTCTTACCCGCTGCCCGCTGTCGCCTCAGTCAGATCATGAGCATCCTGGTGTTAACTCCCTAATTTTGCCGATTTCACCTGCAGATTTTGATGCCTACAACTTGCCTGATAACCTGATCTCTCTGCAGCGGGCCGACACGTACTGCCGAGACCTCATCAATCGCCTAGGCGGCTTGTCGCAGCCTTCTAACAGCCGCTCGCGTCGCCAGCTGGATAAATTTCGACTTTTGAATGGAGCTCTGTACCACTACAATTACTATCCTACCGGCGACAGATGGGTTCCTGTGATTCCCCGTTCGCTGCGAAAGGAGATTCTAGGTTTTCCACGATGCCGCCACCGCTGGCCATCTGGCGTTTCGCAAAACGTACGACCGCGTCAAGAGCCGGTTCTTCTGGCCTGGCCTCGCCACCAGTGTTGCCAAGTATGTTGCCTCTTTTGGTGCTTGCCAGCTCCGAAAGCATAAAACCACGGTACCTGAGGGACTATTACAACCCATGCCATGTCCATCCGCTCCTTTCCACGTGGTGGGAATTGACTTGTACGGGCCCTTGCCGTTGACGACAGCAGGTAACCGTTGGATCGTCACTGCGGTGGACCATTTAACCACATACGCCGAAACTGCCCCGCTTCGTACCGGCTGCGCTTCAGAGGTGGCTCATTTCTTTCTAAAGGACATATTCTTGCGACACGGCCCTCCCCGCATTCTTCTCAGCGACCGCGGAAAAACCTTCCTCTCAACACTGCTGAATGAAGTTCTTCGCGCTGCTGGTACCGTCCACAAAACCACATCCAGCTACCATCCCCAAACAAATGGGCTGACTGAGCGATTTCACCGCACCCTCTCCGATATGCTTTCGTTTTATGTAAGCCCTGACCACACGAATTGGGACACCATTTTACCCTTCGTCACCTATGCGTGCAACACCGCAACACAAGGAACTACTGGCTTTTCGCCCTTCTTTCTCGTTTACGGCAGCCCTCCATCTTCCGTCCTCGATGCTGCTTTTCTTTCTACACCTGCCTCTCCGCAAGCGGATGTACCAAGAGAGTTTGTCTCTCGCCTTCCCTTAGAAAAATTTTTGTCGCCTTGGTTTTGAAAGTTTATTGAGTTTTGTCGAAAGAACTTAATGATTTCTTTCTAAGTTTCTATTGACTCTGCCTATACAGTTTCAAAAGTTAGTTGGCCACCGCGTTCCTATTGAAATGGGACGAAGAGGATCAATAGACTTTTTCTATCGAGTACGTATTAAAACTTGATAGACTAGATCTATTATGGTTCTATTAAAGTTCCCTACAGAGTTTAAAATGAATATGCTTAAAACTTTTTATTGAGTTTCAAAAGACTTTTTCTATCGAGTACTTATTGAAACTACGAAAAAAAAAAGTTCCTGCGTTTTTGCAACCGCTCCTTTCCATAGGGGTGATTTCCTGGTGTGGATTCCCTTTTCAAGGGTCCGCACTCGACCAGGGATTCCTGTACCCATTAAAGAAATCGCGGGGTGCCCGGTGGTACCAAGATTCGAACCCAGTACCTCCCGCACACGAGGCGAGTGCTGTACCTCTGAGCCATCGCCGCGGTTGAACGTTCCTGTGTTTTTGCAGCCGCCCCTTTCCATAGGGGCGATTTCCTGTGCAAGCCGGGTGAACTTCCCAAGCGTTGTAGTCCCACACAAGGGCCGAGCGCCAGGCCGGGGAGTCGCTTGTACTTATTTTACCGGTAGGTTCCCGGCGCCACCAAGGCACACGAATGCACATGGTGCCTTCCACAGCCACGGTGGACGCTCAACTCGCAACCGCCTGTGGCAGGACATGCCGCCAGACTGTTTCATCCCAGGCAATGGTGCAGCGCGGCATGATGACCGGGGGTCCCGCCAGATGGGCAAGGGTCAGGGGCCCCTCGATAGGGTAAAAGCAGCTTTCCAGGCCCTGATTCCCCTCTCAAGGGTCCGCACTCGACCAGGGACGCCTGCACCCATTAAATAAACCGGTAGGTGCCCGGCGGTACCAGGATTCGAACCCGGTACCTCCCGCATACGATGCGAGTGCTGTACCTCTGAGCCATCGCTGCGGTCTGGAAATATAATTTCGAGACAGCAGCGAAATATTGTTATATAAATATAATTCGAATATAAATATAATTTATATAAATATAATTCGAAAAAAATTGGCCGCGTATCTGCTCCTTTCGTTGCAAATGACGTCAAAAGACGATAGCCTTTATCGGCTTTTGCGAAGTAAATGCCTCCCTTCGCTTTACCGCTCACCTCTCATGTTGTTCCTCTTGCATCGCGCTCCTCCCAAGGTAAAGACGCCAAATGTTTGCTTAAATCATTATAAATTTCCCGCGTTCCACTGCTCCAAACCGTGTGTCTCGATGCGAACGCTGCCGTACGGCGAAGACGCGCGTTAATCGAGGCACCCTACTTCAACGTTTATAGAACCGCGTTTCCCTACTCCACGTGCGTTGCAAGCAGAACGTGGAAACTATCTAGTGGAACCTTGCGTAACTGTTGCCGGTTGATTTCTTAAAATGGCGCCAGAAGCTATAGTGGCGCGGGCGACAGCAGGCGACGGCGGAGTGAATTCTTTTTCTGCAGTTGATGAAGTATTTAATTTCGCAAAAGTAAAGCATGTTTGAATTTTTATGAAGGAAAACTGCAAATACCACTTCTGTATTGATTTGTTGGCTCATATTTGCGTAATGGCTTGTTCTTCTTCAACAATGTTGACAAGTATGAACATTACACCGGACCAAGACGGGTATACATTTAGCTGTGACTATATAAGACTATTGCGCAGGCATTGTTTTGCTTTGGCCGGGTGGCTGAATCGAGTCACAGACTTACAGACGGACAGACATACAGACAGACCAAAATTTCTGGGTTTAAGTAGCCCAAGTACGACTATCGTCTTTAAAATAATTTGTAAATTTGTGGAATTAGGCGTTATTTACCGGATTTAAGTTTTAATGTCTGTCTTCAATTGGTTTTGAAAGCCTGTATATACAGCGTTCATTTTTTCTCACTTTGCAAGATTTGACGATGCCATATATGTAATAAAAACTGCCTGGTGAAACGCGACCACTGACAACAACAGCGCCGGAGAGTGCTTCCCATTCCGGAACGAGGTAGCTAGATCTGATGTGATGGGGGACTACAGCGCACCTCCCTATCATGTTAAACCAACAAGCATAGTCACTTTAGTGCATTTCAGATCTGACATCACCCGTACGTGCAAAACCAGCAGGGAATTAATATCTTTCGCCTTTTTTGCTATTGCCGCGGCAATCCGCAGGCTCTCGCGGCGGTGCAATTAGAATTGATTTTCGACATGCATCTCCGGCCCCGCTCTATATAGCTGCCAAATTTGCTGGGAGTGACCTCCGCAAACAATTGAAGCCAATTATATCATTTTTTAAGATTACAAATTTGGTGATCGCGGTATATGCATCCTTTAACCTGCATATGTAACGGACATTTTCATTCTCCGTGCACCGCCTCCATCGAAAAAACTTGGATGAAAAACTTCAAAGTGAGCCAACAGAAACTTTCTTGAGTTATCACGTTAAAACTTCAATTGAATTTCTAGTGAGCTTATATTGAGTTAGTTGCTATAGTGAAGACCCTACAAAAGTTCAAAACAGCTTTCATAGAGTAGACTCCATAGAACTGCTATTGAACGAGTTCAGTAAAATGTGTATAGAATCTTTATCGAGCCTGAGTAGATTGAGTTTTTATAGGGAGGTCTCTTTTGAAATTCCATAGAGATTTTGTAGGTATGAGTAGAGTGAGTTTTTATAGGGAGGTCTGTTTAAAAATTCTATAGAGATCTTATAGATATGAGGAGAGTGAGTTTTTATGGCAAGGTCTCTTTGGAAATTTTATAAAGATCTTATAGAGATGGGGTGAGCGAGTTTTTATAGGGACGTCTTTTCTGAAATTCTATAGAGATCTTATAGTGATGAGGAGAGTGAGTTTTTATGGGGAGGTCTCTTCTGAAATTTTATAGAGATCTTATAGAGATGGGGAGAGTGAGTTTTATAGGGAGGTCTTTTTTGAAATTCTTTAGAGATCTTACAGAGATGACTCGTTAGGTCATGAGTCTGCCATGAGTTTCTAATGAGTTCCTTTAGACTCTATAAGAACTCTTAAAAAGTTTAATAGGATCGCAACATTCATTTTTGTAAGGGTTGAACACTGTTGCCCTCTCGCACAGTTGAACACCCAGGCATGTCAAGAAGACCGCAAGTCTCGTCATTATGCGACGCATCGGACTGTTTCCTTTCAACCAGGTGATGAAGTGTTACTTGCGACTCCCATGCGTGCAGTGGGATTATGTGAAAAATTCCTTCCACGTTTCATCGGTTCTTACACCGTTCTGGAGCAGACTTTTACAGTCAACTATCGAGTGGCTCCTATTCGCCCCACGTCCGATCGCCGGCGCAGCGGAACTGAAATTGTCCATGTCTCGCGCATCGGCGCCCCTCGTCTCTTTAGCGCCTGGAGGGGCGGCTTCCGCTGGGGGAAGGGGGGGGGGGAATACTGTGAGCACAGGCGTCATCGTTGTTTCATAAGTGTTACTCGAACGGCCAATCCTACCTAGCAACTCACCATCAGTGTGGCGCACGCGAGCACCACACCATCTTCTTCATCTTTCATCCTCGCGCGTTCTTCACGTTCGCTTTTGGCAACGGCCTCTCGGCGAGGTCGCGTCGTCATTAAACGCGTCCTTCAAGCCTCGCGTGTCCGAGTCTTGCAATACAACAAATACAGTCGAGTCCACTTATAACGATACCGTTTATAACAATATATCGGATATAACTATCAACAGCTATGGCACCATCCGCTTTTGTATGCTTTCCATGGGAAAATAAACCGTTTATTACAATGCTCCAGTGCCTCAATATCGGATATCACGATTGAATCCGGTTACAGCAAGCACCAAAAATGCGAGCTGCCGCCGGCTCTCCACGCCAACCCCGCCGACACCATGCGCCGCGACGCGCATGGCATTCCGTCCACCCCTCAGAAAACGAGTCAACTGCGCCGCTTAGTTCTCCTTCCAAACAGTTCTCCTTCCAAACACCCCTCCCTATGCCGCCGCTTTGTCCCCGTCCCCGTGCCTGCTACTTTGAATTTGACTAGGCGCCTCTCCAACTACCTCCTTTTTTCCGCGGATCAGAGGTCACGGCCGATGCTTTGGAAACATCCGGGTGCATCACTGAACAGCCGATCATTGCGCGGATACGTGCTGCGGATAACGGTGGCAGTGACAAGTTTGACGACGCGGTTGCACAGCCTACTCGGGTAGCACCTTCGCACGAGGCCCAATGCATGATAGTCTCTCAGGGACTTAGTTTCCACCAAGGACCTTTCACTCAGCTAGGTGAATGCCTATAGATGCTCTTCGAAAAGATGTGCGCCAGCGTCATGTGCAGCCAACAAAGCTGATCGAGTATATCTTATTTTCCACAAATAAGTAGCAGTACAACCTTTCTTGCATGCAAATAAAATCTTTTGAGCTCTGCTCCGTCTTTTTATTTAGCAACCCGGATATAACAATCATCGGTTATTACGATGGAATTTCCTTTCCACTTGGATATTGTTATAAGTGGACTAGACTGTAGTCACCTAAAGTACTTGAAATGCTGAAACTAAATAAAAATGTAAACTGCAAAGTACAACAATATATACATTATATATACAACTCGGCAGCGCGGATTTTTATATTTGCGCGACGAGACAAACCCAATTCTTCGAACGTACATGCAGATCAGATTGTGTTCTGCGATGCCAAATTTTATAGTAACTACGACAGATATCAAGAGATACGTAGTGAGTGGTTTTTTGCGCGAGGTGGTAATGTACTTCAGGTTTTAAAGCGAGCGATTTTCAATTGAGTACTTGTCAAACGTTACGCGTAAATGGTTATCCTGTGATGAGGTAGAACTCATGTGTCCCGAACCAGTGTATAGAATGAAATACCTCAGATGTCATAAGCATGACGTCCTCAAACACGTCAATAAAATGATCATACCCGCAGGAGTAAAAACACTATTTTTTAAATTGCACACTGAGACCTTACCAGTCCTAACGTGGCTTGACGAAAGGGGGTTGTTTTGTCGACTGTGTAAAAAGTCAAAAAGCGTGGAACATGTTTTTGTCGATTGCTGGGACGCCGTCGCCTTCTGGGACGTCCTCCAGAGGACTCCAAAAAAAGGACCTCCCACTGACACCGAAAGGCATACGTTTTCTTGAAGTTGAATGTGATGAGGCTCCTTACGATGTATTCTTCCTCGTCGGCCTACATGCTATATGGCGTAGCAGAATGGCTGTCAGAAACAGTGATGAGAATGCCAGGCCAGTGGATTCTTACTTTGCAGAAAATGTTAGCAAACTGAAGGAAGTGTACGCCAAACAAGAATATGATGATGAGGTTTTGTCGCCTATGAGTGAATTAAGCGTAATTAAAGCCCACAAATATTAACTACCAACTAAAAGTTCGGCAGCGTTGTTGGGCCAACCTAAAGAGTTTTTGCGGTGTGTGAGACCAAACCAGGCTCAGAAAGAAAATGTGAGAGTAAGGGTTGTGTACGACAGTTAGTACACGCAGCTGTGAAAACAAGGACAAGGCCAAGCCGGAGTTACGGTTCGCCGCCTTATGCATTGTATGTTTTTTATCAAGTTTCCTTGTTGGTAGCTTTTCTTGTCTGTACCGTGAGTGTTTATTTATAAATGACCGGCAATAAAGAAAAAAATGGGTCGTGGCCGGGTGTTCTGAGGCGCTGGGATCATTGTTTTGCAAGTCGCAAGTTCGAATCCCCGAGGGTACGTGCTTTTTTTTGTAAGCTGATTTTTTCGTTTTCGGCTGATGTTTTCTAAACTGAGTTCACCATTTTTGGGCTGTGACCTTCACTGCTCCACGAGACAGTTCGCAGAATGAGCGCAGACTGACACTGACGCGCTAGCGAGTTCTCGTTGGCGTGCTGTTGCCACAAGCACCGACTGCTTGCGGGCAGTGGGCACAGGCCTGAATCAGCACTCCCTTGGCCTGGTGCCAACACGCTTTTTACGATACACGCATGAGTGAGGCAAGCTCCGAACATGCGCTTTGTCATACGTTCCTTCGACTCCGGCATGACCAACGTTAGGTACTATCACGCACTGCCTGCTCTTTCCCCATGCACGCAGTTGCCACGGCTCATGGCTCGAACAGAACAGGCAGCATTTAGGCTACCTCGTAGCTCGTAGACGTGTTAATCCATGGTAAAGAAAGCAAATGAAAAAACCGCTGAAGAATCAAATTTTCATGCCAAGCCCAAGCCAGAAGCAGTGGTCTTCCCATAACCACCCACGACGACATAGATTCCCAGGTGCAGTTTCATCTCTAGTATACTAACTAAGAATCTCTATGGTCGGCGGGACCCTTCCGTCGGCTTTGTCGTCTGCTTTAGCGATGGTGTTGGGCCCGTTTTGGCACAGCTTCGCGTCCATTGCGCGCTTACTTCGCACTGCTTGATTAACTTCTTCGAGAGCACCTCCTGGGTAACCCGGACCCGACGGAATTAAGTGGTCGTCGGTAATGATACGTTAAGGCTTTTTTTGCAGGGCTGGAAAACAAAATATAGAGACCACATACAGACATCTGGACGTTAGAGAAACGCCACTGTTTGCGAAATGCTTGTCATGAATGGGACTGCGTTTTCGAAAGTGCTCAATACCATTAGGCTGTGTTTTAGCGGATATTGCTAAAGACGAATGGAGCAACTGGTTCTGATAAATAGCTATTATAAATATTCCGTCAGCTTTCTCGCAATTCTCAAACTTACGAAAGTATTTAGTTTAAATCTGTATAAATGCGAATTACTAAGCTCACAGGCAGGATTGTTTCGGTGTCTGCGCCTATGTGGCGCGGGGGTGTAGCTCCGAGCTAGCACATCAGGATGGCTAGGTTCCGCTTTCTCACTCTTCGAAACACGCTGCTCTCCGCTTTCTTTCTTCCGACGCATGGCCGGGCTACAGCGGCGGCGTCCGCCTCTCAAGCCCGGATGTGACCGACGCTGCTGCGTTCGGGACGGCGCCTCCACGAACTTCAGTTAACGGCTTGCAGAATCTCTGGTTTCACTCTTTCTAGAACCACTGGTATGAATGCAAGTGGCGTCACATGTGGAATTGCTGTTGGGGTCGTTCACAGATTTGCTTTGCAACCACCATCACAGCGTGGATTGGAGCCAATGTTTTTAGGCTCTTTTAAGATTGCAATTGACAGTTACGTTAAAAATAGGACTTAAAATGCAAATATTCACCACATAGAACGTTTTTAGAGAGAAGTAACGGCAATAATCCCTATATTGTGCTGCGCATACACAGAAAAGGTGCGTGTTTCGGCAGCAGTCTCCACTTTAAAAGTTGTGGCGGAACGTAAGCAGCTGAAACTTTTGCTGTGCATTGTCTGTAACTTGCCTTGGCGTTTGTGGCGAAAAGTGCTTTCAAAAGACCTGGAGTCATGGAGAAACGAAGCCTAGCACTTTCCTGGCCACAGCCAGCTCCTACGCTCGCCGTTAGAGACACGCAAGATAGAAACAACATGACGTTCGAATGCTTGCTCTGTTTAATTGAACCGCCTTGCTACGTTTCCACACCAGAAGACGCCTCTGATGTTTTCAAGGAGTCGCCTTCCAAAGATTTTTTCGACTTTTGAGAGGTCTTACCTCGAACGCCTTACCCGAGCACCGGCAACAGCGAAGCGCGACGCTTCATAGAGAATATGAACAGTAGCATGGAAGCCCTGCGCATCTAAGAGCTGGTGCGCAAGGTGTTCCTACGTTATAACACTGCCCTCCTCCGCAGAATTGCATTGAGAGAGTGTTCAGTGTGACACCTTACCTCTTAACGAGGAACCCTGGAAGAATCAACGCCGAAAACATTCAAAAACAACTTCTGTAGAAAGTTAACAAGGTGTAACAGTACATCACAGCAGCCCGAGTAAGCCCAGCCTTCACGTAGCTCTCTAGTTCTTGCGCTTCCACAGCTCCACTGCTAAGGTTAGGCCTTCACAATACCACATCCGGAGGTCACTTCTGAAGCCACAAATTAAGGCTTGAACTGACACCAGCTGGCAGAAAGCCATGGCGGTACTTCAGTGGACTCCCTGAGTGAGCTACAACCCAGAGCTCTTGTGAGTTCTGGAACACGAGTCAGTGCATACAAGCCCGGCCGATCCACCAGAAAACGCATCTCGAACTTCACAAAGGAAGGCGGGAAGACAGGGTGGAGCCCTAGATAACATGTACGGCAACAACGAGGTAACGCTATATACAGACGCAGCAAGCTTAAACAAAACACAAAACAGAGCAATGCTGGCGGACGACAAGGGAAGAATACCTCACCAGCATACCCATTCCCAAAACGTCTTGTCAAGAGGCGAAAGGATTGGCCATAGCGTTGGATATTACTCAAAACAAGGGAACAACGATCATCTGCGACTCACCGCAGGCCCCCAGAAGATCCATTGCGGGAAAGCTGACTCTAAGAGCACACTGCCGCCCGAGAAAAAACCGGAAGGTCATGATAGTTTGCGCCCCGGCAGTCCTTCCTCGCGGGCAGCTATTTCGCCGAACAGAGCCTCGCCGAACTCATCACAGAGGCAAGTGAAAGAGCTCTGCACATCGGGATTTGAAAATCCCGGCCCAGCGGCCCGTATTTTTCGTCAAACAGACAACTGCAGCCTCCCTCGGGGAAAGCTCCGGCCTAAGGCTAACTTTCAGCCATAGCACCAACGGGGCGGCTGTTTCCGCCCGCTCTCCGCCGGCCTGCACACTAGACAACCAGGCCATGGAAGGAGAGCGGGAACCCGCCCAGTTTTGCCCTACATAGACAATTCCCAGCATTACAGGCTAGAAGGAAGATTGTAATCACTGAGACACCCCAAATTAACTAAACACCAAGAATCCACGCTTTTGATTACCACAAACCAACACCTTCCCTCACACGGTTAGACTTCAGGTGCAGTGCCCTAGCCAGCATTCACCGCAATGCAGGTTCTGCGAGCAGACATGCTCACTGTATTACGTTGCCTGGAAATGCAGTTAAAACCAGAACGTCGCCTCGCATGACATAGAGGCTCACACCAGCCTCCATTCTTGGCAGTTCCTTACTACGACTCCTCGCCAAGGTACGTTTACCACCTTGGTTCTGAAATTCCTGGATAACACAAATCTATTTGCACTCAACTTCATTAATCTCTGTCACGCCATACTTTAAAATGCTGGTCGGGCTTAACTAGAAAGGAACGATACCTTCATCAAACTTCGAGCTTCAGAGAACCTTCTTGCCACCGACATATACCACCCCACTGCTGTACAAAAGATAATTTCAATGCAAGAAGTACTCATCAATGGCAAGTGTCATGGAGTTCGATCTTACGTAGCAAATGACCCCTCCAATGCTCGTGGGGTAATTCATGGTATCTGCACAGACGCCCCAGACGAAACTCTGCTTGCAGAGCTTCAAATTCCAGGCCGCAAGATATTAGCTACCCGTAGGCCAGGGAAGTCTAATACCATATTATCACAGTTGAAGGCCGGAAGTTCCCCTGACATGCCACATTTTTCTCGGGCGTTTACCGCATCTATCTGCAAAAACCACAGAGCAAACAGTGTGACCATTGCCACGGAATAGGACATCGCGCCGATGTTTGCCCTAAACAAAAATGAGTACATACGATGTGCTAACTGCGGGAAGCAGTTTCACCCAAACATAGACCCCGCAACGACCCCCATGAATGCGAGGCTCACTGCGTCAACTATAATGGAGAGCACCAGTCCTCATCGGCGCAGAATCAAGCACGCATCGACGCTACGAAGGCTGTCCGCTCCTGTTTTCGATGGCGCCAGCGACGTCACCAAGTACTCCTCCGCAACGTGACGACACACGCCCGTGGCCACCGCTCCATACAAGCAACCGCTTTGAGCATCTGTCCCGGTCACACGAACGGAACAAGAGGCAGGATCATTCCAAACACCCCAGCCGAAGCCGTAACCCCCGTCCGGCACATCGAGCAAGCTTCATCCACAAACAAAGAGGCATGGGCAAAACAGGGCTCGCATTGAGGCCTCCCAACAGGCTCGCTCCATTGTCGAAGCGACGCCGCCTCCACAGCCCCACCAAGATCCGCTACAAGGCAAGCAAGGTCCCCCACAGGTGAGTGGCCCAGCTCAATCATGAAGCCCAAGCCTCAATCATGAAGCCCAAGAGTATGCCGACAAGTTAGCCACGCATAATTGGCTTCAAGTATGCGAACGGCTCCACGGCGAGCTTCACACGGCAAGAGTCTGGCAACTGTTTCGCATATTACTGGGACAACAAAAACCAACATATACCCCGTCCAACGGCTTCACTTAGCGATAGGAGGCACACCTCACGATATCACAGAACAGATCCGTAACACACTCTACCCCCCTTGTAGTACCACACGCATCGACATAATTTACACAGAATCAGCCCCAGAACATGATGATGAAAGAATCAATTTGAACTTTTCACCCGGAGAACTAAACATGGCACTGCATACACTCACTCGCAACACGGGCCCGGGACCCGATAAAATTACATACGGAATGGTCCACAACCTGCCTGACGAGAAACTTGCACAACTTCTCGACCATATCAATCGGGCTTGGACATCAGGAAACCTACCTCCCGAATGGAAAGAGGCTTATGTTACCTTCATCCCCGAATCAGGAAAACCACCCAACACACCCACCAACCTCCGCCCTATATCCATGACATCTTGTGTTGGAAAACTTATGGAAAAGATGGTGCTCGCTAGACTGGATTGGCACTTGGAAAACAACGGACACCTGCCAAGCCTCAATGCTGGGATTTAGAAAACATGTGAGCACACAGGACATTGCAAAACACATTCATGAGGACATATACGCACAGCCCAGTGCAGCCCAATTGCGCGCCAACGTAGGAGTAGATATAAAAAAAATATTTTGACAATGTGCTGCATGACGTCATACTTCTCAGCCTCAAGAAAACTAGACCGGGTATCCGTATTTTCAATGACAATAAACATTTTAACAGACCGAACCATCTGCATCTTGGGACCCGATAGGAAACCCTCTCGGCCTTACCCACTTCTCAGAGGCACACCGCAAGGATCCATATTATCACCAACGCTCTTCAATCTGGTGATAAAGAATCACCCCGCCCAACTGAACGCTATCCCAAATTTTCAACACGACATATACGCTGACGGCGTCACACTCTGGTATACAAAGGGTAGCCCTGGCGAGCAGGAATACAGGCTAGAACAGGGCCTCGATATCATCAGCGGGCACGCCCACGACGTCAGTCTCACCTGCTCAAACGAGAAATCAGAATATGTAGTTGTATTGTGCAACAGATGAAAAATAACGAATATCGCAACCTCATCACTCTGGTAGTAAACAACTCACCCATACCTAGCCGTAGACACATCAAGGTCGTGGGTTTCATCCTCCAACAAGACGATCAAAGGAAAGAATGGGTCAAATAAATCATTGCCCAAATAACCAAATTCACCGAAGGCTCCGCCACGTGACGCGACACCATCAAGGGCTAAAAGAACACAAATACGCAAAGTAGTCGAAGCCCTCGTCTTCTTACCCGTCATGCATGCATACCCTTTTCAGCGCCTTACCTAGACACAAGCCAACAAAATAGTAACAGCCATGAGAAAATACATCCGCATAGAAATGGGAGTGCGTCTGTACGCCCCCACGGCATTAATTAATGACACTGCCCTCCACAACACTCTGGAAGCAAAAGCCTCAGGTTATCATAAAGCTCAGCACCACCGACTAACAACTTCAATGCAAGGGTGGGAAATTCTTCGCGCCCTCGGGTACCCCACCGACCACCTCCCACTCATAACTCCCCTGCCACCACCCTGGGAGAGCATACCGTAAATAACTGCGCTACCCATACCAAAACACATGAGTCCAGCCGTAGATCAAGAGAGCAGAGCATCTCGCGCTCAACACCTGCCCGAGACAACCCATGATACCTACCACACGGACGCCCGTTTTGTGTACCATACAAAGACGACGGCATCGGTTGGCCCCTGCACAGCTCACGTACGGCATTACGTCAACATCCCCTCGCCCACAGGTGCAGAGACTCAAGTCAATGCAGAAGCCATTATACTTCACCAGCATCGGACCGCCCACATTACAGTCCGCACGGACAGCGCGGAGGCACTACGAAGCTTCGCCATGAACGACATTCGATACCCTGTCCACACTAGCCTGACAACATACATGCACGCTCATCCCCACCTCCACGTTTTCCTCGAACGGATCCCCGGCCACCATGGCATAGAGAGTAATGAACGACCTCAGGCTCGGGCCCACGACGCTCATTTCCCTGGCAGCCCTCAGCCATGGCCTGAGGAATACAATCCAAAAGTGGATAGAGCAATGCATCACAAAAGGCGCCGCGAACATCTCGGCAACCTCCGCACAGCAAAATGCTACTTCCCTCCCCATCTAAATTCGCGTCCCGAAAACACGCTACACACATTAGACAGGCGCAGACATTTTGCCTCCCCTGTGATCTGTTTCTCCACTACACATAGAAGTCACCAGGCCTTCCGCAGTGTTACGTACGCAGTGGCTATCCGGAACATACATACATATTGGCGCTGAGTAGGGGTAACCTCGTCTTCCACATTTCTTTCCACCAACCCCTTCCCTCCTGATAATCACTACTCGTGGTGCAGCTGGGCCGCTCCCCCCGAAAATCTACGCGCAGCCCTGTGGTCCCTCTTGGCTGCCCACATTGAAACGCTTTCTGCACCTGCGCCAAGACCTCCACCATCGGAGGACAGTGGAACACCTCCTTCCTCTGAGGACTGATAACTCCGCGGGCCAGACTTGAGATGCAGAATAAAGTTTAATTCTCTCTCTCTCTCTCTCTCTCTCTCTCTCTCCTCTTTGGTGAGTTGCTTATGTGGGGTAGGAAACTGTTGGGTGCTATTTGGTGTTCAGAGAGTATGTCGTATATGTTTGTAGAGGTTTGGGCGTGTAGGGGGGAGGGGGCTTGTCTTAGGATTGTGGCTGTCTGCAATGGTCTGGTGTACTGATTATCGATACGCGGTATGTGCCGCTTCATTGCCGGATATGCTTCAATGACTTGGTGCCCCGATAATGCAGAGGTCAGTTGGGTAAGTCTTATTTTTGAGCATTTCAAGGGTTGCTGGAGAGAGAAACCCTCGCAGGAAGTTGCGAAACTTCTTGTGAATCGGTCAGTATGGCCAGGTAGTCGCTCTCCGTTTATACAGTGTTCATAAACCCTTCGCCGTGAACCCAGGATGGCACTTCATGGGCACCAACTTGTTCTCAAGAACATTTTTGTCGTGATATTCAACTCGTGATTTTTCAACCAGGTTTATGACCCTTCATTCATTGCAATCGAAGCACCTTTGGGTTTATTGGAATAGAAACAATGTTGAAAAATAACAAGACATTACGCAAATATGAGACAACAAATCAATACAGAAGTGATATTTGCAGTGTTCCTTTATAAAAAAATCAAACATGCTTGACTTTTGCGAAATTAAATACTTCATCAGCTGCAGAAAAAGAATTCACTCCGCCGTCGCCTGCTGTCGCCCGCGCCACTACAGCTTCTGGCGTCATTTTAAGAAATCAACCGGCAACAGTTACGCAAGGGTCCACTAGATAGGTTCCACGTTCTGCTTGCAACGCACGTGGAGTAGGGAAACGCGGTTCTATAAACGTTGAAGTAGGGCGCCTCGATTAACCCGCGTCTTCGCCGTACGGCAGCGTTCGCATCGAGACACGCGGTTTGGAGCAGTGGAACGCGGGAAATTTAAAATGATTTAAGCAAACCTTTGGCGTCTTTACCTTGGGAGTAGCGCGACGCAAGAGGAACAACATGAGAGGTGAGCGGGAAAGCGAAGGGAGGCATTTACTTCGCAAAAGCCGATAAAGACTATCGTCTTTTGACGGCATTTGCAACGAAAGGAGCAGATACGCAGGCAATTTTTTCTTTTAGTGCAACCCATGGAGAGTTTTGGGGCCGTCCGCTGCTAACGAAGTCAAATTTTTTTGCCTCATGGGGTGCTACCCTGTCTCATTAAAACAATAACAACATCCCAACTCCACGGTTCTAGTTTGTTGGAAAAATCATAGTCACGATTAGGGTGTTTTACATAACACTCAACCCACAGTCTTTTATTCTGATGTCCAGCTGCTGTACAAAGGGACCGCTTTAAAAATAGCAATGACAAGGTGTGGACAATCCGCTTTTCAAACCGATCGCTCTCGAACGCGTCCTTGAGCAGACAACAAAATATTTCAAGTGGGCGTAATGCATATAGGACTTATAAATCCGCTGGTGGCATAGAACTATATATACGATTGTTTCAAACTGTCGTTTCAACGCCCACCTTAAAGACGGATGGCGTATTCCATGCACAGGGAGAAATCTACGCACGAGGAGCTTTAAAGCCACGCTTTTCCTGTTCTATATACCTGAGCGTAATTGTTCCGCATGTAACTTGTAGTCGTGGTAGTGACGTAGACAAGATTTAATTGCTGGGTTGGGCTCGGCTCGTCAAGAAGGAACGGACAAAATATAAAAGGGGAAATAAAAATAAAGAATCAAAGGAAATAATTCACTCGATTCAACTATACAATCTTCAGAATTATGCAGTACGTGGCATAATTCCTGGTTCCTATATTAATTTTTACCCACGGAAATTGCAAAAGGCTGTTCGCAGGGTTGAGAGCCCGTATCGTAGCCTCATGTGGTTGGCATGTCACTGCAGCTTGCGGTGGAAAAAATATTATTGCTCGGCAATATCTGACGGTGCAAAAGTTAGAACGACCCTTAGTCCGCCATCGGAAAAAAAAAATGTCGAAGGGGGTGGAGCGCGGCCCTTCATTTTGTACGCTTGTTTTGGTAACTGTGAAGTAATCAAGCTTTATATTTGAGAGCAAAAGCTTTGCTACACTACTTAATTCAAGGTCATTCATCGCGCCGAGATGGCCTTCACCCACTGTGCGCCGAAGCTGTCCCTTTCTTAACTATCTTCTAGGTTGCCGGCTGCGGTACCATGTGACAGGGTAACGGGAACACCTGCCTTGCCTGCGTCCCATCGCCCAGCGCCGGATGAGCCACCTGTGCTTCCTGTTCAGTGCAAGGGAACCATGTCACTAAGACAGGTTTATTGACTGGTATGCCACAATACTTAGCTGATAGAGTGTACAGGAACAGAGAATAGAGCAACGCACCTTGCACGCTCACAAAAGCGCTTCTTTGCCGGTGCTCGGTTGCTGAGTCTCGCCGTCGATGACGCGCAGGCTTAGCTGTCCGTGCGTGCCCGTAGGCTCAAGCGAAACAACGTTGAGCGAAACGACGAGTCCGAATGTTCTAGTTGATTTTGTCAGACGTCAGACTGCGATATCCCAAGCAGAGGAAAACAATCATGGAACTCTGCATGCATATTTTTTTTTTTTTGCTTTCGCTCGTGATGAATAGGTTTAGAAGTGTTAAACCTCAAACTTCAGCATTTTTTTTTTCTTCGGGGTCATGTGGTCGCCATTTGTTAGCGCAATCTTCTTCAAGCTTTGCAAGAGGTTGTGCTTAAAACAGCGTTGGACGATGAACAGGAAATGACCGCTAACCAGATACGTTGTATTTCTCATTGTTTACATGCTGTTAGGGTTGGTTGGTTGTTTGCATAATAATGAATGATTTGCATTGAGGATGCTATACCAGCAGAGCATTTTCGTAAGCGCTGTACCGGAGATGGTCAGGGAATAAAGTTTTTCCCTCATGCGTTATGACTGGGGTCTCTCCGGCCAGTGAGCGGCGTTTTCTATCAAGGTTTCCAGGTGGTAGCCGGCCGTGCGCGCGCTATTCGCACTTTCCAGCAACGGTGGCGCCGCCGCGTGCCTTTTTTCCGAAGCTGTTTATAGATGATCGGCGTCCCGGGGAAGGCAGCCGGAGCGTTCGGAAACGTGGGGATTGAGAACGCAACACCAAAAAGCAATCGTATGTGCTGTGTACCGCAGCATAGAAATCACTCAGTGCCGGGGAAAGCCAGCGTTCATACCTTTCCCAGATATAAAAAGGCCCGAAAGGTGTGGATAACTATGCTCCGCATTGGAAAAGGTGTCAGCAACACAATGGGGTTTGCAGTAGTCCCTTCACAAAAGCTGACGTCTTCTGGTGTAGTATCCATAGGTTTAGATCGCTCTCGCGTTACTGATGGTGTGTTTTTCGTGCAAGATGAGGGTGTCGTTTATTAATAGATGGTCTGCAGCCACTGAAGCCGCGGTTGAAGAAAGGCACCGTGCCGCCACTTAACATTCCTATGCGCACGCACGAGAAGAAAGTGAAGCCAAGAACCAACAGGAGAACGTCATTGTTCTTTTATTAGCGTGCTGGGTTCTTTTCATAAATGCTGCATTCCAGTTGCACTTTGTGCTTTGTTGGGTTGTTTGTGCTTCGTTCTCTTTTTAGCATTATGTGTTATTACTGTTTTGAACTGGCTTATTTTTTTCTTTCTCAAACCCCCCACAGGAATGGGCGATGTAGGTATTTGTAATAAATAAATAAACTTTTTCCTGTGGCATCGTCGTTTCCGACAGCGCGCTGAAAGCACAACACAGCTGATGTAACAGGCCCTGCCGTAGAGGCGTCAGCGTTTGATATTTAGTTTCGGTATTTTTATTATTACCTGTAACCTGCATACACGCTGTTGGAGCTTTCTTTCAAAAATAGCCTACAAAATTATATTTACTCGCATTATTCGCACTTAACCCCACACAATTGCGTAAGTGGGAATAACAAAACGCTGTGCTCGGTTGCGAAAACCGAGCTCCGCTTGGCGCCTAATAAATATTCATAAAGTGTGCTTGAAGAATTTTACGAGCATGAATGGAAGTGTAGCATCCTTTATAGAACCTGCAGTGCCAACAAACGTTCACGCAGTGCTGTTGGCTGGTGACGCCATTCGGTTGTAGGCACAATCCCTCGATGCTCAGAATGTCATCGGTGGCCTCCCTGATGCCGCAAAATACTGTGACCGGCGTTACAAACTGCTTCGCCTTTGACAAAGCACCTTCGTGTCTCATCGGCAAGGGAAAAGATGGTCTGAAGAGATATTAATGGGCCCGGATCGGCTTCTTCCTCCAGACGCGCGCGCTTACGCGACGTCCAGATCATCGTCCCGTCCTCCATTTTGGATACCCCGCCACGCCACCTATATTCGCTGGAAAGTGCGAATATTCTCAAGCCGAAGCGGGGAGCAGATGGTGTGGTACGCCCCAATACCCCAGACCTGTGCCCCAGACCTCCCTCCAAAGTTCAACCCTACCACGGCACAGTGGCCGGTTGAACACCTAAAATGATTTGCACAATGTCTACACACAAGCTCGGAGAAACGCAAGACAAAGACGTATAAGCCTCCAAAGTACAGGACATCACCTAGAAGTATTCACCGCCCTTATGTTTCTAGGTTGTGAAGAAACCTATGAGAGCTGCATAAAATTATTTTTGAACGTCTGGAGACGCCTGATTAACTTTCAGTGAACGTTGGCGGAAGTTTACGCGTAGGAAGAATATTGCCCGTACTTTTGTTAAGGAGTTGTGTCGGACAGAGCATGGCAGTAATTCAGCCTTTCACTCCTGCTATCATTGCAAATAGAGCAATAAAACAACAGAAGCTAAAACTGCGGCTGAATTTAAAGTTCGCGTACAGATGATGAGGACCTGCAGCGTTGCTTCATCCAGCTGCCGCAGCTGTTAAGCGTATTGCTTGTAGAGTCGATTTGCGCACGCGAAATTTGTGCCAGGGCTTCCCTTAGCGAAAAGATGCCGTATTTTTAATAAATTTTGAATGCATTTACTACATATATTAAGTTTGTATTTATTCTGCATTATTTCGGCCACATTCCATGTGCATTTTGAATACATTGAAAAATATTTAAAATGTACCTTCAGAAACACATAAGGAGTGCATTGAAAGTATATATTTAATGCATTTTGAATGCATTCAAAATGCTCAGAAAATGCAATTTTAAATACGTGCAAAATGCATTAGTAATGCATTTTAAATGCACACAAAATACTGCTTCAAATATACTCAAAATGTGTCTCTAGTGCATAATAAATAAAACCCTGAATACACTGACAGATGCCATTGCAATGTGTCTTAAGGGGAATTGTTAACGTTCGACTAGAGAATTTCATTTTGTGGTTTCGAAAAGTGTAATAGGTTCTAGCCCAAAGATATGCTCCATTATGAAAATGTACACCGGCCATGCTCTGAATGCGGGCCAGCAAGGGACTGAAAAGAACAGTATGTATACGCACAGATTGGCAGTTTGAAAGTTGTTTATTGTACACCTCAGCCGAGTGGCCAATTTCACCATTAGTAAGCAGCAGGAATGAATGCCTTTCAGCCACCTCTGTAGCCAGCGCAGATGCAGTGTTGTGCATCAGAGTCCTCGTACTTCGGATTGTCCCACGCGGAAAATTTCGCCAGCACCTGCAGTGAAAAGAAAAGAAAACCGAAGAAAATATTAGAGAAACACTTCTTTTTTAGATGCAAATACATGATAAATTAGTCTGGCCTTTTCTCTACCCGTGCCAACGTTCTTCGTGAGCAAGAATGTCTTAGTGTCCCCTTCAAACAAAAAAAATGTCATTAAAACAATGCCCCTTTGAAGGACGTAAGACAATGTATGTAATGTTAAGCATAGTTTATGTTGTCAAGCGGCATTGGATCTTCAATACCATTTTAAAGCAAGGCTGGTGGGTGGGGCGGAGGTTTATGTTCGAACATGGTACGAAAATTAGCAAAAAAAGACACAGCTAAGATAACAACGTTACCAAACATGTAACAGAGTTCTTAGCGTTACGCTACTTCTCTTTCCTAGGCGCTTGAGTTAACTTGAAATGGTGGCCATTCTTGTTTTTCAACTAACTTGGACAAAACTGCTCGCACCCCACAGGAAGCTAATCAAATAAGATAAGTAGTAATCATATTAACTATAATTATTGTTATGTGTTCCGGTTTTCGGCATCTCCTTCTTCGGAGATTACTTTCTAAAAATATAGTGCGGAGCTAGACAGTTTAAAAATGCATTGGCAGGAATGCAGTATAAGGCTTACACAAAAGTCATTAGATTGGCGTGTGCACGCAACAATGCCTTCAAAAGAACGGCAAGCAAGTTTATTTTAAAAAAAGAAACATTACAAGCCATCCACGAAATTACAAGCTCTGATATGGTACGCACCTAACCGAAGCCATTAAAACGAGCAAAGCAATAAAAAGTCTATTTTTGCTTACACACATGTAATTTTCGTGCTCTCCGCCACACATCAACGGTAATTTTATACTTTTTGCTGTACACAGACAACGTAATCATTTAATTGTGGGGCAACGCGGAAAACAATTGTAAATGCTCACGTCTTGAGCATACAAAAAAAAACAGATAAACACCTGTTAGGGTCAGGGACCATAAAGTAAAAAGTAGTGGCTTAATTAATGCTCGAGACACGTAAGAGAAACTCATTTAATTACACCTTTTAGACGCAAATAACACACACAACCGCCAAGCAACCCACGCGAACCCGCTCTAGACTTGCTTCTTTGCTGTGCCTTTGGGCACATTTTGATATTCTCACTCGACCACGAGAGTCCGAAGGGCCCCTTGGAACGTGCACACGTGTTCGTGAATGCACTACGAAATGAATACAGCGAGGAGCGAAAAAGTTGCTAGGAAACACAAAAGAGGAAAGGTGGAACGTCCTGAAGTTTCAGGAAATTTTGGGGGAGCGATCGACCGAACAAAAAGAGACGAACACGGCCGTACGAGGAGCGGTACCGGGAACCGAGGGGTCTCTTGCGGGGAACTGGTTGTCTCCCTCGCAGTCCCTCTCCCCGCCCGCCTTCCTTCTCTGTCCTTCCTTTGCTAATTCTTGGTTCTGGGAGGCGGTAGGAACGGAAACTGATTTTACCTTACCTGCGACTCTCCTACCGTTTGTCTTATTAGAAGTCAATGGGCATGAAGCACTTGCTACAGCCACCTGCACTGAATATTACGTGGGTCGCTTTACACTTGTGGTTACTTCTAAACAGACGGCAGAAACTCTCTCATGGCTTTAGTTGACAGAATGGCGACATGCGACCGACAAAAATCGCGAAGGCTACTCGGCTTCTCGCCGTATGGCCCGGACATGCACATCAGTAGGATGCATATATGCCACAAACTGGGTTCCTTCCCTGTACGGCGGCTGCTGTGAACATGCGCAGCTGTGAGCGGCTGCTGCGAACAGAAAAAAAAATAAGAAAGCTGCGTCCCTGAATACACTTCGCAAACAGGCTGTACTAAAAATGTTCCTGACTGCTATGTGTTTATTGCAAGTGTTAGCACTCAATGAGCTCAGAACAGAATAACTCGATCTGCAAGGAAACTCGTAGCAACAGTCCCGCGGCCACTCAGCAGGACCAGAGCTAAAAATTAGGCCCAAAACGAAAAGCACTAGAATACGTTTTATTTAGATTTTTTTACGTCTTCTTGCTGCCGTTGATTTGTGAGTACATTTCCTTGCACGGAGTAGTTACGGTACGAAATCTTGCTCGCAGGTGGAGGTAAGCTTAACAATCACGTGCGGAGTTCATAAAGGGCGTTAGCGCTCTTCGATTGCAAGGCAAAAATACGTCGATTAATTGTTGTGCAACACCGTACACGCAAATAGCCGAAAAATCGTGCTTACCTTGTATAGACGGTAATCGTGAGACAAACGCCCCCGCAACGCGCCGTCTAAGCAGAGGCAGCGTCCACACGACGACCGCGCGTTGAGTTGAGGAGTTCGAAAACTCGTAACACCACAAGACAGGCCAAAGAAACGAAGAGAGGGCAGGCAAAACGTCAAGGAGGGGTGCGCCGCTCAAATCGCGCTGCAGGTACCGGGCACTGGGGAGGAGGTAGTGAGCGGCAGTGAGAGGCTCCCAACCACTCGCCCTCGCAAGCACAGCCAACGTTGTCCATCTCAGGCCAATATTTTTCAGAAAAATAAAATTTTCAAAGCCTCCACAGCGATACCGTGGTAACAAAGCTGGCAAAGTGCAAGTGTTTTCATACATATATGTAGTCGTGGAATTTGATTTTGCTTTGCTGATTGCGCTTGAAACACCGCTGCTTACATATTTGTACGCCGAGTTTCTCTCGAATGCGCAGAGTTTATTCGTATGCCTACCTTAGACAGTGCAGTAAGCGAAAGTATCTCCCTCAGTTTCTTTTAATATACGTAAACATCGAGGAGAAAAAATTCGCAGGGCGTTTAATCATCCGACATGTACTTTATCGGGCACTTCCAAGATGCTTAACGTGAATCTTACGATTCAGCAACTGAAGCAGCGCCTCTGGTGTACTCGAAATGTATTTCGGCAAAGCTTTTTTAAAATACATTTAAAATATATTTTGAATAAATATTTTCCCTGCATATTGAGAGTGTATTTCTACCATGTTCATTCCAACAACGTAAAAGGCATTTGAAATATATTTCGAATACATTCGGAGTATATTTCTATGTTTCAGCATACTTTTAAAGTATACTCAGAGTGCTGCTCTAAGCGTAGTTAGGTAAGCGTATTTTTATCATATTTACAGTGCATTTACACCGTGTTCGTTTGGCGGGAAGAAATACATTTTCAGTATATTCTGAATGCCTTAAGCGCACATTCGCGAGTTTCATTGCATTCTTAATGTATTTGGAAGGTACTTAAAAGCACTGTATTTTCCACGCCTTTTTAATAATGTATTTTCAATATTTACTAAAAATTTAGAAAATGCAATTTTTAATGCAATTGAAATACATGTACAAATTACAAAGCATATTTGAAGTGCACTTCAAGCATACTCATACGTATTTCAAACGTATTACTTTTCGCTAAGGGTTGTGGAGAATGTGTTCGACCGTTTCAGAAAAATCAATGTCCTAGTAATCAACCTCTTCAAGAATTTTGTTAGAAATATGAGTACTAGGGGAATTATTGCACATCAAACATCGCACTTTCGCCTGCGGGGCGATTCTCCCTTATTTCGTCCATCTCGTCGTACCGCGTGAGCGTGACTGCCCATGATGCCTCGCTTCTCAGTGATGTCGGCAAGAACATCCGGTTGCGGCGTCGTCTGCTGCTGCGATATTCTGCGCCGCAGCACCGCTTTGGGACGGGCCTTCTGACTTTCTGCGTTCCGTTTGCGCAGTAGAAGCATTGAAGGACTGTGGCGGTAGCTTGCCTCTGAATTCTACACTTCACTCACAGCTGGAAAACGTGGCGGAAGGAGTATGGGGCGGGTGTTTTACGCTTCCAAACCACGCCGAAATATCACTAAAAAAGAAAACGACCTAGTCGTTCGCGGCGGCATGTGCTAGTGCATATGGAACTCTGAAACGTTGTGCGAGAGGACTAAAGAAACGCTTTATATTTTGTTAGAGTCAGCACGTACATTAGGTACCGAACCAACGTCGTTTATAGATTGCTTGATTGACCGCTTGTTGGCGCCAATGTCGAGCTTGGTCGCATTGTGGTGACGCTATGCATACGCCTACGCGGGCAGTAGTAGTGTTACATTCCGTTATTCTGTTCGGTGATAACATTTATAACCTTAACAAAAAAGCAGCCGAAGGGTTGCATGGCACGGCGCAGGAACTTTTGTTAGTGTGCTTAGGCCATTCCCTGTAGTGTGCGCCGGCCATTGGAGGCCAAAATTCTGACGCAATATGCATACGTATGAGCAATTTCAGAGCTTTCCTATGCCACTATTGCAAAACGCATCTAACATGCTCAAAATAGGGCTAAATGGTTTTATAGAGTACCGCCCAGGCCGAAGCGAGGCGCAGGAGAAGATTTGGAAGAATAATTGTGCGGCAAGTCGGCAAGCTTTACGCCAATCCACTCTGTACGCGGGCGAGCGAGTACGTGAGCTAGCAATTACTTACCCCCTACCTACATGCAGAGCGCCGATATCTAGGTTACTGGTTGCGGAGACGTAATGGTTTGGAGTAGATGCACCTAGCACTGAAGGTATCAGCCAAAAGATTGCGTGCACATGCCTCTTACGCGGAAGCGACGTGCAAATCACCGAGATTCAGTTTCCCTGCCAACTGCGCCAGCGCGCGCTACGCGCCTCTCACGCCAAAAGCAAACGTGCAGCGAACTCTCGCAAAGGCGTAGCGACTACTTGAGCAATAGGTAGCGGTGCGTGTAGTTTTCTAAAGCACGCATTCTGAGATCCGAAGCAAGCGCAATACCTGAGAGCCGGAAACGCCACAGCAGGAATGCTTTAAACGGGCGCCACCATTTTGCCTACAGCTTCAGTGGAAGTGACGTCCCGATGATGGGCCTGCTCCCCTACGGGATATGGTCTAGGAATAGGTGGCCGGGCAAGAGCGGTGGCGTCCGCCGCTCTAGCCCGGCCGTGGAAGACGCTGCTGCGCTCGGGAAGCCGCCCCTGGGAATCCCAAGTGACAGCTGGCAGAATCTCTGCTTTCAATCTTTATGGAGCCCCGTGTGTGAATTCAAGTAACCTCGCGCGCAAAATTGTTGTGGGTGTCGTTTACAGCTTTCCTTTCCACCCACCTTCATGGCGTGGGTTGGACTCAAATTGAACACGCGAAGAAATTTCCCAACGCCGAATTTTTCCCGCGTGGAGCACTCAATGCATTCGCATTCTAACACTCTACTTCTGTGAATGCTTATCTTAGTACAGCGTGTCCTTCGCTTAGGGGAAACCAATCACCTCTTTTTGATAAACATGAGAAATAGCTCCTTTAGCTAACCATTACTTGCCTGCTCTTGTCTAATGCTTATAAATATGGTCGGATGTTTCTGCCCAGGTATTTGGAACGCAATATTTAAATTTTCAAAAAAAGCACAGCCGTTCCTTAAGAGGAAGATGGTTAAAACGCCGAGCTTTTCCCCATGCACGCAGAGTCGAAGTCAAAGTAAAAATCCAAGCTGCTTCGACGGTGTCGGAATGGCGCATTGGGATGAAGGTAGGCTTGATAGCGTGAGGGAGCCAGGTTCGATTCCGACCCCGTAAATCCAGGTGTTCAAGCACCAAAAACTCTTGCTGCTTCCACTGGTGTGTTTCTCTTGACTCTCATTTGAGGAAGGCGCAGCTGGCCGTGCATGCTCTCATAAGACCATGGAGGCATTGAGGTCTGAGTTTTTCTTGGCCAGTGATGGCTGAAAATTCTCAGAATGTTAACAGCAGTACTATGCGCGTGAGAGGCCAGCATTATGCGAAGCCACCTTATTGTTGCTCCTCCTAAATTAGTTTCCGCGACCCAAATTATATAAGTTACCTCTGCGACGTCAGCACGCGTAGTGTGGAAGACTGGCTCTCCGGCATGGCCTCATCGTTTTCTGCTCTCAGATAATGTCCAATCGAGGTCCTCAGCCCTTTCTTGTTGAAGGTTTTTAGACGCTCATACTGGGAATTTAAAGGGGAAATAGAACCAGCTGATGAAGAATATGACTCAACATCCAGGTAATTAAACACAGTTTGTAAAGCACTTCTTACTGCAGAATGAACCCGCCTGTTCGCATCACAGGAGCGATGTTCTGTTTCCGAGTGACTGCCGGGCGCGCACTTCCGTCGAGATGCAGCGGTTCTGTAAAGACGTATTATTTTACAAAAATATAGCGGTTAATAAAAAAGGCAGACTTACTACTGCATGTTGCTCGAAACAAGTACGTAAGCCTAAGCACGACGCGAACCACAAGGCCACAGAGGCCGAATAACAGGCCCGTTAGAGCTGACGATCAAGAAGATTGCAGCAGTGTTAAAAGCTAACAACTATAGACTGCGCAATGTGTAAGAGGAAATGCCCCGCCTGCATATTCCCAAACGGAATGTCGCACCCCCGGAAGGAGGGAGAAGGAATAAACATTTATTCAACTGCATGAGTTCCGTTGTGTGAGGCCTCCTTAGTCCAGAAAGACTTGGTCGTTGGCTACCCTGCGGGCACTGTCCGCCAGTCGTTGCTGGTCTTGAGGGCGTGAGCCGGTCAGCTGGTCATCCCACTCCTCCAAGGTTGGGTTTGGTAGGCGTATTATTGATGGTGATTGTCGGCACTCCCAAACCATATGGTAAAGATTGTTGGGTGCGGGGCAGTGTTGACAAGACAATGTGTATGTTGTTGGGTAGATGGCATGGAGTAGTGTTCAGTGTGGGTAGGCGTTAGTTTGCAGCTGTCTGAAGGTAGTGACGTTGAACAATTTGAAATTTGAATCTTTACCACATCTCCTCCTGACAGAGCTTCACTTTATTTGCCGAAAGCGAAAATGCCGCCATGTCCAAATAACCCAAGAACTCGCTATTAAAACGTTCAACTCGACAATAATACTAAGTCAGGATGTGCGACCGGAAATAACCACTCAGTGACGATGACTCGTGTGCGGCCATCGTGACAGGTGAATGTGAAAAACAGATCGTCTAAGTATAAGGTCGCTGGATGGTGCATTCGATTGATCACTACTGCTAATTAATTATTATCTAGAACTGTGGCAATATTGCTCAATATGTTGCATTTTTAAACCAGCGTGTACCCGCAGCGCCCTCCTCTACGCCGTCCATCGCACCTCCTTCACCGCCACTTGAAAGTATACTGTACCACAGGATCTGGGCGTTCTTCCAGACTACGTCCCTCATCATCATCCCGTCCCTCAAGCATGAGGAGTTTGAAAGCATGCTCGTCAGACAGGACGCAGGGGCTTAGCTTCAGTGGGTCGAAATGCCCCCCCCCCCACACACACACACAGCCACCACCTAGGGCTACCGCGACTGACAAGATCACTTATCGCCATGGGTCCAGAATTTTAGTACATATTAAGTTCACTTCTCCGCCTTTCACAGCCCTACAAAGAAGTGTAGAAGAAAAATCATAAGCCATTCACTATGTGAAGGTAGACGACGATAGACGGTGTTTAGCTGATTGAAAATGAGGTTTAACGCGTCGACGCTGCACAGGCGATGAGGCGCGCCGTACTGGAGGGCTCCAGGTTCATTTTGACCTCCTGGGGTTCTTTAACGTGCGCCGAAATCTCGACCACATCGGTGTTTTCGTCTTTCGTCTCCATCAGAAAAGTGGCCGCCGTGACGCAAATGAAGCAGATGTTGTAGCAATATTTCCCTCAAATGAAAAATCAAATAAATGTGGGCGGTTTTTTGCAGCGGCGACCCGAGGTACGCACAGACCTCTGTTGTCTTTTTTTCTGCTGTTACAGACATTCTTATAGACGACTACCGCCACACTGGTAGCCAGACAAAATTATACAAGCCTGACATTCCGGTGTGCTCCCAAACCTACAAGAAAGCCGATGAGCGTGATGGGGCCGCCACCATGGGAGAGCTGGAGGACACAAAAAGGCACTCAAGAGCTGGGAACGGCCACGTAGAGAGGGCACTGCGAGCGTACACAAAGCTGCACATCCGCACGTCTTCCTAATTACAGCAGATACGGACACAAAAAAATTAGGAACTATTCCTCTCTGTGAAAGGGTATGACCAACTAAGCTTTCTAGCGCACGGCTGGAGGTGCCGCAGAATTTAGGCAAGAGGGGAACAGCGGCCGTTTCTAATGAAAGGTTTTTATTCCGGAAACGATGCAAACATGCAACCGTAGCTGTATATGTCGCCGTGAATTAAAAAGGTTAACCATAGTTCCTCGAGCTTTCATGCTAGAGAACACGATGGATGCGTGCCTATTTGCACGGCAACACAAAAGACAGACGGTGCTCTTCGCAATAAAAAAATGACTGTGCAGTGAACTTTGATGCAGCCAACGCCCTTTGTAACATTTTCTCGTTGCACACTGTGGTTGTGATGGCACACCAAATTTATTTCATCTAATCTGGTTCTGTCCCACCTTCGACAGAGGCCGTGCGCAGCTTTTAGCCCCTACCCCGCTACCTACATGCGAATCTGAACACATACGCCGGGTGCGGGAAGATCCACCAACCCTTGAAATGATTACCGAATGCGCTCTTAAGAATGGCCTTGTAGGCGGCCCGTCAGGTAGCCGTGTCGCTGCGAGGCGATAGCGCAGCGGCTGGCTCCTTACGTTGTTGATGACAAAGTGGCTCTCGAGCTGAACAAACCACATGTCGCAGCGAGGGGTGTAGAAGTCCGGAAGGCCATTGAGGTCTGGGAGGTCGAGATACGCGCCCATGATAGCAGACCCGTCACCTAGTGAGGGTTCGGGTGCATGGGCAGAGGGCGGTGTCGGAGGAGTACTGGTGGTGGTAACGGCTGCAGGTTCTGTTAGGATTGTCGTCTGCCGGGTTTTCATGCCGTAGTGGTTGAGGACAGTGTCTTTTAATTCGTCATATGCACTGGGGTCTGGGGCCGGCAGCTGGATCTGCTCCACGAGGTCAGCAAGTAGCTTCTGTAATGTCACGAGGTACCTGATTTCCGGGGAGCAGATGTCATGTACGTAAAAATGGCTGTCCAGTATGACGAACCATGCCACGTGGTTTGAGATGGAGTCAAACTGGATCAGTAAGGGAAGGTCTGGGAGAGCGGGGAACGTTCTTCGCGTGCCGTCGTCCGCGTTGTGGCTGGGGAAGCAGCGTTTCGAAGGAATGGCGAAGCCGCTTGTCCGGGTCACCAAATTGTAGGCGGCCGATGAGGCGGAGCGGCCGAGCCCGCGTTTTTTGCGGTTGCGCTGGCTGCGCCATGGTCGGAATCAAGCGAGTAGAACGAGAGTGCCGTTCCCGAGGGAGCCCGGTGCCGAGTGTCGCGTGTCCCTCCGAGCCAGCTGACCAATCTGTTGATGATGATGGTGGCGCTTACGAAGATGATGATGGTGGCGCTACAGCCTCTTCAAAATGGTGTAGCGGCTTGTCCGACTCCCCAAGAGTGCACCATACACGCTCCATCTTCCCGGTTTTTCTGGGAAAAGAGAAAAAAAAAACTTGTGAACTGTGACCCCGTATGAAAAGCGAGTCTTTGCATGAATATGCAGAGAACTTTGTGGACAGTGAGCGTCGGCTGGACTGCTCTTAATCCTGCCTTTTTACCATTGTCCCCAGAGGGCATCTGACCTCCTTACCTCAATAAAAGGATTGTCTCTCTCTCTCTCTCTCTCTCTCTCTCTCTCTTGTGGCATGTGCCCTTACTATTCTCCCTACAGCCATTTCTTCAACCTTGTCATCCCAATGAGTGAGCGATTACACACTTTCACTGCGAAAGCATACGTAGCGCTGGCTTAACCATGGCTGAGCTTGACCGTAATTTTCATCTGTCCTCCTCTCTGCAACCTTACCCTTGGAACAGGACCGCGATTACACGCTATTATTTAGGAACCCATCGGCTGAGCTGTGAATTGGTTCGGTTGGTGGCCGAGGCATGGTTGGAGGCGCTTCCGTCGGAGCGGAGATCGCACTTGGCGCTTGTGGCCTTAACGCCTGAAACACTCGCTTGAAATTCAGAGGGATGCTACCAGGAATTTTCTGAGTTAGTATCGGGAGGGATATGTTTCACTTAAAAACGCGAGCAAGCACGCATTCGAACCAATCAAACAACAAAGAAAGAAACAAACGCACACCCATAAACGCCCTCATAACCAAGCAGAAGCATACCAGCCGTCTACGAGTCAAGAACAACCAGGTCATTTCCGCCGAACTTGCAGATTCTGGTTAATCTTCCTATAAACGACTGCTTTTAGGTACACTTTTTCGGTTCCCATACATACCGATTGTCGTGGTCGCCGCGTCGGCCTTGTGACTCGGACGATTCATTATAATTTTCTTTTCCGCGACCTTTGGGCATGGTGTAAGGAGTGCGTAATTTTAATACTCTTAATTTAATAAATTTAATTCCCTGAGGACCTTTCGTTGCGTTAGCTTTTTCAGCCGCAAGTAAAGTGCAGGGTCCAAGTATAGCCAGAATAAGAAATCTGCGTGGACGTCCAACGAAAGCCAGAGGTCGTTGTCCAAAAGCGATGCTTGCGTTGCGGAGATGCGTTGCGTCAGTGAAGCCTAACCAGAAGTTATTTGGAGGCGCTCCGAGAAGCGGAGCATCTTGGCCAGCGTTAGGTGAACGCTCGCCCTGACCGAATAGGACGGTGAAGAAGAAGGAAACTTGCAGAGAAAAAAATGGGGTGTGTTGATTTACAATAATAACTGTAATACTCATCGCTTTAACAAAATTCTGGAAGGAGGTAATTACTCAAAATTTGTTTTGTTCAATAATATGCACACTTTTGTGCCCTGGCTCAGTGGGAAAGGCGCCGGTCAGTGGCAAACGATTCGAAATTTCCCGCATGGTTTTTATTATTGTTGGACAAGAGTTTTCCAAGACGTTTGCTGCTGCCAATTTTTTCAGTTATAACTGTCCACGCGAGGCGAGATGCTCCGCTGTTGCGTTGGGAGCTGCTTGCTTGTCTCATCGATTAGCTCCTTTATTGGAATGTAAATTCCCGTGGGAAAATTTAATTCCGAGATGCAAGTTTTCTCGGTCTGAACGTTCCTTTCCAAGAACGTTCCTTTCCTTTCCTCAGCCGACAGGAGTGTGCTTTATCCTCTGGCGCGCTCTTGACGCCACAACGGAGGTCTCAGTTCTCCTTGTGGGAGTGGGTTCAGAATATCTGGTATGAGAACGTCTGCCCCATACTTCAGTATCAAGTCGGACACAACGTTCAGCCTAAAGCCAACGGCTGTCAAAAAGCACAGGTGAATCTCCATTGCCATGGCAGGGTAGGGCGGACGCTTTCCGTGCCGTTCGTCGTGGATCTGCAATAACAACAGTTGCGGATAACACGAGCAGATAGTACAGGGAGAGCAGTCATCCCCTGCATTTTGACCAGGCGGGCACTACAGCTGGAAGACAGTGAATAGGAACCTCTCCTTGTTTATTTTTACTGCGGAAGGCGTCAAACGCATAGTGATCATGATTGATGATTATTGATAAAAAGAACTCAAAATACTAATATTCCTATGTTTTACACTGTTTAATACTAGCGCTGCGCTTTTTGGGAGGCACAAAAATGTTACTAGGCACAAAATACTCATTTTTTCTGTTACAGATTGTAACTGCCGTAGGCAATATTCCCCTCTCTGCTTTTCGTCCACCAGCATTCTATTCTTCTCTCCGTCGCCTCGACAGTCTGGAAGTGAACTTCCTCTGCGCTACACGTAAATCCTAGGGCTTCTGGAAGCCGGATATTTCCTTGAAGTATATTTGGATGGATATTCTTACATTCTAACACTATGTGCGGCATAATTTCTCTTTCTTTCCGGCAGACCACGTATACCCCATCATTTTGTGTATACTTCCTCACAAAGCTCTTAGTTCGCAAAAAACCTGCTCTAGCATAAAAAAAACAAAGCAGTTCCCTTGGAATTATTCTGCAATTTTTCCTGTCTGATGTCCAATTTCTCAGCCCTGTAGATCTCTAACGACGTTTTTGCTACCGTTTGTTCTCTCCATTTATTCGTTTCTATCTGCCTTGCCTCTTTTTTGGATACGTCGGCTGTCTTGGATTCTCCACTGGTCTTTGAGTATTTCATTGCTAGCCTTCTAGCCATCCTTAGCCACAGCGTCTCCACGCTTTTCATGCATAGTTGCCTAATCACTTAAGCTGTCCACCTACGTTGACCCATTGCTCTCAACCTCCATTCAAAACATATTTTACTCTGCGCTTCTCGAACTTCAAACGACGCTCAGCCCATATCTCCCTCCACTCCTTCGTTAGTTGTTTTTCCATGCGCTCCTAAAGCCAACCGGCCTACCGTTCTTTGGTTCACTTCAGGGTCTGCTAGAGCGCCTGTGGCCGGCGTCCCGCCTAGCCTTGCCCCCGCATTTGGTCCTGTGAGGGGTAGCCCGCTCGGCATACCAATGAGCCCGCTTTTCGCAGTCGGGACTGGTACCCACCGCCGCTGGCGTAGCGTACGCTAGCCGCGATGCTAAATCTCTCCAAATTTCGAAGCACGCGTAATGACGATCGCCGAAGGTTACACAGTATGGGGGCACTGTATTGCAAATAGCCAATAAAGAGCGCCTGGTAAAGGCGCAACAGCGATGAAACCGATGGGCCCCATGATTTCCCTGCCATATGTTGAAGGACGTGGGTGAAACTTTGTAATTTCCTTCTTAGTGCCGAGACATATTTTGACCATGACAGATCTCTATCAATTGTCACGCCGAGAAATTTATGATGCGTGTTGGTTTTACTGCTTGTACATAGTTCATTTGTCGCTTTCATTGTCATTTCCCATACCTTCCATATTCATTCCTTTCTCTTTCTGTCCCCAGTACCCTCCCCCCAGAAGGAAGTAGCAGGCCCAAGATCAATTTCTCAGGCTGACCTCTTCTCCTTTTCAATACACATTTACTAGAAGGCCGCGCCGGGTGGATTAACGTCGCACCCCGGCGCGGACGCAAGTCGCAAGCAGGCACGGAAGGGTCCCTCCCGCAGCAGCCCCTTTCGGCCACCGGTAAGCCGAGCCCCGACTCCGCTTCGAAATCTCGCACCCCTCGTCAACCCACGCGGGCGCAGTTTGCCCGCAAAGTTAACGCGACCATGGCGAAGACGGCCAAGATGCCCAACTTCGCCCCCCGAGACGAGCACAGAGTCGTCGTCCGACCACGTGGAGGCCTAATGGTCGGGAAGGCGAGGTTGACCGAACTGACGAACGCCATCGTCAGAGCGGCCGGAATCAGCGCAAGCGAAGCGACGGAGGACACCGCGAGCCCCAACGTCGCGCAAAACATCGTGGTGCTCAGCACACCGAGCGAAGAGCGGGCCAGGCGATCCGAAACGATCCGAGCCATCGCCATGAAAGACCAAGTCTTCGAAGCCTACGCATACCGGGCGGCGCCGGAGAACACGGCCCGGGGAATCATCAGAAACATCGGGATCAACGAGACGGCCGCGGAAATTCACAGCCGCATCGTGCACAAGCACAACCCTACGGCGCTGGACGCCCACCGCCTCGGCCAGTCGGAGGCGGTCGTCGTTCTTTTCGACGGCGGCAAGGTCCCGTCTTACATCAAGTACGGCAGCATGATCGTGAGGTGCTACCTCTACCGTCAGCACAGGGAGGTGTGCAAGACGTGCGGCCAGGTGGGCCACCGCAAGGATGTCTGCCCCACGCCCACCGCCCGAGTCTGTTTCGCCTGCGGCAAGCAGGACCCGGGCCAAGACCACCAACAGCACTGCAAGCCCAACTGCAAGCTGTCCGGCGGCCCGCACGCCACGGGCACCAAGAACTGCAAGAATAAATTCAAGACTCCGTTTCAAGTGAAGAAGCGGCAGTGGCAACGCAAGCTCGAAGCCGAGGAGGCCCACGTGGCGCCGCCGCCGCCGCCGTCGCCGCCGGCGCTGAAGGTCAGAATATCCAGAAGGGAGGATTTCCCGGAACTCGCCCCGCGCAAGGCCGACAACCGCGGCCTGGAGTAAAGCACAAACCCGGAGCCCGTCTGCCGGCCGCGCGGAGAGCCGCGATAGGCGCAGAGGCAAATCACGCGACCCCACGTGGGCCGCCGTCGCCACGGGTGGCACAACTGCGGTGGCGCGCCAAAGGTCAAAGTCTAAAGCGCGGCGCGCGAGCCGCTCCAGCTCGCGGCACAACAGCACGAGACGCCCCGCCGCAGCACGCGCCGGGTCCGCGGCCCCGGACGAACTGCAGCAACTACGCACAATGGTTCAAGAACAGAAAGGCACGATCGAGAAGCTCACCACCACGATAGACAGGCTCACCAGGCAACTCGAAGAGCTCCGGATCTCGCAAACGGGAGGCAAGAAGGCGGCGGCAGCCGCGACCACCACCTCCGCCATCGGCCCAGCGCCGAGCCAGCCAGCGCGCCCCCCGCAAGGGCAAGCCCGGGCGCCGCAGCAGCGGCAGGCGACGAGGGAAACCAGCCCTAAGCCGCGCCAGCCACCGCAGCCACAACCGCCAGCGGAAGACCAGGACTCCCCGACCCCCGCCAAGCGGCGAGAGAAGGAGCACCGCAACCACAACGTGCAAGAAGAGACGCTGGACACGGAGGAAGGCGATGACGACGACGCCGAGTCGATCGTCTCGCCGGCGTCGATGCAGACGGCCAGCGAAACGAAGACCCCCGGGTACGCGGGTCTGAACAACTGCTGCCGCCTGCTCTCCAACGTGATAAACCATTGGGGCAAGAACCTGGAGGGCGTGGAGAGCCGTATCACCAGCCAAACGAATCAAGCAATCAATCAAGCAATTAATCAACTGGCACAACAAATCAGCCCCGAAAACATGAAGGCGTTCATCCTCGACGTCGTTAAAGAACACTTTTACAACGGAGACGCCCAGCACCCGCCATCATGCCAAGCCACAACCGCACAGCCCCAAGCCTGAAGATTTGGCACTGGAACGCCAACGGCTTCCGGTGCCGAAAGGCAGTGCTGCAGCAACACCTGCGGACCCTCGCCGCGCCGGACCTCCCCGACGTGATCATGGTCCAAGAGACGCACGCAGAAGACGGCAACGCGATGTCCCTGCCGGGCTACCGCGCGCACGCCAGCCCGCCCAGCGCCCGTACCTGCGGGAAGGGAGCGGTGCAGGGCATGTGCACGTTCGTCCGCAGGGGGCACGCCTTCATAAAGCACGAGCACTTTCTCGGTCCCCGGGGCAGCTCCATCGAGCACTGTGCGACCGAGCTGTCGATCAGCCCCACCCACAACAGGAAGAAGACGACGCGCGACACCATCCTGGTGGTGAACGTCTATAGCAATCCGCAGCATCGCCAACAGAAGTTTCGCGCACTACTACACAGGGCACGCAACGCAGTCTCCCAGCACGCCGACGCCACCGTCGTCGTGTGCGGCGACTTCAACGCACAGCACCGGGAACTCGGCTACACCGTCCCGACGGCCAAGGACAGAAGCCTGCTGGAAGACGCCGCCGAGGCCGGATACGTCCTCCTCACGGACCCGTCCCACCCGACGCGCATCGGCACGTCGACGGTCCGGGACACCAACCCGGACCTCTCGTTCGTGCTCCTGCCCGGCCGCAGGACCGCGCGTTGGAGGAACACGGGCCACAACCTGGGGAGCGACCACAATATCATCGAGGTCACAGTGCCGCTCCGCTCCGGCGACGGCGGCGGCGGCGGTGGAGGAGCCGGGCACATCAAGCACCGCCTCACGGACTGGCACCAGTTTCGCGCCGCGGATCTGGGCGAGATCGACGACATCGAGAAGTGGACCGAAGGCCTTGTAGCGGCTACTGAGAGCGCGACGACGGAGATCGAGACGTCGGAGGACACCACACGCATGGACCCCCGCCTGGCGCACATGCTGGAGGCGAGAAGATCACTACAGCAGCGCTGGAAGCGCCAGCGCCACAACCGCACCCTCCGCAAGCGGATCGCGGCGCTCGGCCGCGAGATCGAAAAATACAGCCGCCAGATGTGCGCCCAGCAGTGGTTCGAGCTATGCAGCGAGGCCGACGGGCAGCTCCACCGGGGAGGCACGTGGAAACTCCTTCGCCACCTGATGGACGAAAGCAAGAGTAAGGAGTTCCAGCGCCACCGGCTCGGCCAGATCATGTACACCGCCACCAAGAGGCTGGGGGAAGAGGAGGTGCACAAACGCCTGAACGAGCGCTACCTTCCCGACACCCCGAGCGAGACGCACGCCGAGTACGCCGGGCCGCCCAACGCCACCCTCGACAAGGCCATCGAACAGTGGGAGGTTCGCCAGGCGACCCAGGCCCTAAACTGCCGATCGGCAGCGGGTCCGGACCGAGTGAGCAACAAGGCGCTGCGTAACCTGAGCGACGCAGCCATAACAGCCCTGACGAAATTCTTTAACAAATGCTGGCCATCGGGCAGCCTCCCCAAGCAGTAGAAGACTGCCTAAACGATCCTGCTTCCCAAGTCCAACAAGCCGCCGGGCGTCGAGAGCCTGCGCCCCATATCCCTCACCTCGTGTGTGGGCAAGGTGCTGGAGCACGTTCTCAACGCCCGGTGGCAACGTTACCTGGAAGACAACGGGCTGTATCCCGATTCGATGCTGGGCTTCCGCGCGAAGCTCGGTACGCAGGACGCCATGTTGCTCCTCCAACACGAGGTGCTGGCACTCCCACCCGTGCCCACCGCGGACAACCGCGCCATCCTGGGTCTGGACCTGCAGAGCGCCTTCGACAAGGTGAAACACTCTGCGATCCTGGCCCATGTCTCTCGCCTCGGCCTGGGGCGGAGGTCCTACGACTACATCCGAGCCTTCCTGTCCCGGCGCACCGCCCGGCTGGAGATCGGCCGAACGCAGCTCGACTAGCGAGAACTCGGCATCACCGGCACCCCGCAGGGCTCCGTCATCTCGCCGCTCCTGTTCAATCTGGTGATGATCGGGGTCGCCCGGCGCCTGGACGCGCTCCCCGACGTCAAGTACGCGATCTACGCGGATGACATTACCCTGTGGGTTCCGGGCGGCAGTGACGGCCACATCGAGTCGACGCTGCAAGAGGCGGTGAACAGCATCGAGGCCAGCCTGACCGGCACGGGTCTCCGGTGCTCCTCGCAGAAGTCCCAATTGCTGATCCTGCTCCCACCGGGCCGGTACCGCAAGCGCGCCGCCGCCGAGGCGGAGCGCAACATCGTCGTGCGAGCGGGGGACGGCACGGCCATCCCGAAGGTTCGGAGCATCCGGGTCCTCGGCATGCACGTGGACGCCAGCCGCACCAACAGCACCACGATCGAGCGAATGACAACGAAGATGGGCATCGCCACGCGCCTCGTCAAGAGAGTCTCCACGCGCGTGCGGGGGATGCGAGAAGCCAGCCTCCTCCGTCTGCTGCAGGCTTTCGTGGTGAGCCACGTGGCGTACGTGGGCGCCTTTCACCAGTGGAGGACCCAAGAGCGGGCCCGGATCGACGCGGCCATCCGCAAGTCGTACCGGGCGGCCCTCGGCCGCCTCAACGGCACCAGCAACGCGGCCCTCCTGTCCTTAGGCGTGCACAACACCCTGGCGGAAATCAGCGAGGCGCAGCGCGTGTCACAACTCGAACGCCTGAGCACCACCAGATCGGGCCGGAAGATACTACAGAGGGTGGGCTTGAGCCCGCCCCTCGGACCCGCGGTGGAGGACGAGGTCGTTCCGCTGCGGGACGACATCGCCCGCCGCGTCATCGTGCCGCCGCTTCCGAGGAACGTCGACCCGGAGCGGAACGTCGAGCGCAGGTCGGCGCGAGCGTGCGCGCTCGCCAAGGAGTACAACAAGCGCGAAGGCGCAGTGTTCGTGGACGCGGCCAAGCACCGCGAGCGCGCCGACACCTTTGTGGCGGTGGTCGTGAAGGCCACCACGGGAGAACTGCTGAGCGCCGGGAGCGTGCGGGCCACGTCCGCCCGCCAGGCCGAAGAGGCGGCGATCGCCCTCGCCCTGGTCCGGCCGGGCACGGCGACCATCCTCAGCGACTCCAAGTCGGCGATAGCGAACTTCGCCCGGAGCACGGTGTGCAAGAGCACAGCGCGGCTCCCCTCCAGCATCGTAGAGGGAGTCCGCGCAAACAGCACGAGCATCCGCTGGTTCCTCGACCACGCGGGCCGGGAGCTGCGCAACGGCCACCGCAACCGCAATGAAGAGGCGGACGCCGCGGCTCGAGACCTCGCCACGTGCCGAACCGCGCCCCCCCCCCTCGCCCGACCCCCCTCCGAGCCCGGAGAAGAACAGCAAGACGACGATGACGTGGAGGAGCCCCTGACCGCCTACGGCGCCACGCTCCGCTGGTACAGGCACGGGAGACGAGTCTTCCCGCCCCCCCATCCAGGGCTTACGAGAGGGGAGGCAGTGCTCCTGCGGCAACTGCAGACAGAAACGGTTCTCACGCCGGCGCTCGCGCGCCACGTGTGCCCGGACCTCTACGAACGAAGTGAGTGCAGTGTGTGTGCGCGAGTGCCCGCGGACCTTGCCCATCTCATGTGGGGCTGTGAAGAACACTGTGCGCGTGACGGAGGCCGCGGCCTCCCACCGGACGTTCGGGACATGATCGGCTCTACGGAGCACGGACTCCAGCTCAGGGCCGTCCAGCGGCTCGAGGCTGCTCTGGCGCGGCAATGGCGAAAGGAGGACCCGCGCTCCCCCCCGGTTGCTTCCCTCGGGAACGGTGACAGGGGGCGGGTCGGGGACACCCCTAGTAGCCCGAGCCGCAGGCCATGCCCATTGCCTTGAGGTCAGCCCGATACCTAGAATAGGTAGATAGACAGGGGTGACGGCGAAGCCTTGCGTGGCCTGACCCGCACCCCCCGCCGGACAACGCAATAAAGGTCATCTCTCTCTCTCTCTCTCTCTCTCTCTCTCTCTCTCTCTCTCTCTCTCTCTCTCTCTCTCTCTCTCTCTCTCTCTCTCTCTCTCTCTCTCTCTCTCTCTCTCTCCCTCTCTCTCCCTCTCTCTCTCTCTCTCTCTCTCTCCCTCTCTCTCTCTCTCCCTCTCTCTCTCTCTGTCTCTCTCTCTCTATCTCTATCTCTATCTCTCTCTCTCTCGCTTCAAATTTCAGTCATACTTTTTAACTAATTTCTTGTCACCTCTATGTCGTGTGATAAAAAAGTTCCGTGGTCATCCACCTTCACGCCGTGTAATGGCTACTAAGTTTTTGTCGTTCCCTGACTAACGAAGTGCATCTTCACTTCTCAATGGTAGTTTACGTGCCATATCGCGTGCGCGCTCCTCGAGCGTTGCTTTGATATCGGCAAGACGTTAACGATTACACTCGTGTCGCAATTATTCTCCCTATTCGCATGAGATTGTGAGCGGAAATCTTCACCGGCCTAAGTCAGCGAGTTTCGCCTTTCGTAAAGCTTTGACCTTTAAGTGATTCCACGTAACTCGTCGAAGCTGTGGCGCGGGCGGGTGCACCCGCCACCTCCATGTGCCGTTTTTGTCCACGTCTATAATGACCCGACTAACCGATCGTTTCAAAGAGAGACGCCACCGATTTCACTGCCGCCTCGCATTCCCTCTCTATACCGGGCCAGCGCTTCATTCAGCTGTTGTACCACGGAAGTAAGGAGAGAGACCACCGGGCCATCTTTGTCAAGCTGGTTATGGAAGCTTTTGGTTTTATAACCGTGCTTACTCGAGCTAAACCGCAACCATTTTTTTATTTACCATAAATCTTCGCCGGGCAGTAACCAATTCGGAAGAGCCAGTTCAAAATATTCAAAATATTGAGCTCAAACCGACCATTAAGTCGGCTTTACTTTCAACCACAAAAGCACTGCTGGGAATATATTTTCTCAGGAGAAATATTGCTTATCTTACACAAAAAAGGACTCAAAGACCGTATAAGTATAAGCATTGTTTTCTTAACCTAAACAAACTTAAAAGTTATCCCTTTCAGCCCGGCGTCTAATTTATACACAAATGGATTGCTAGGATACTTTTCAGGGGCAATATAAGCATTCTCAGCGGGCAATGGAGCGGAAAATGATAGGTGTAACATTAAGGGACAGAAAGAGAGCGGAGTGGGTCAGGGAGCAAACTGGTGTTAAAGACATATTAGTAGAAATTAAGAAGAAGAAATGGACGTGGGCAGGACATGTAATGCGAAGGCAAGATAACCGCTGGTCATTAAGGGTAACAGAGTGGATCCCTAGAGAAGGCAAGCGTTGCAGGGGGCGGCAGAAAGTTAGATGGGCAGATGAGATAAAGAAGTTTGCGAGGAGAAATTGGTCACAGTTGGCACAGGACCGAGGCAATTGGAGAATAATGGGAGAGGCCTTTGCCCTGCAGTGGGCGTAGATAGGCTGGTCATGATGATGATGATGATGATGATGATGATAAGCATTCTCATATTGGGATGGGAAGGCGCTAGTACCTTATCTGTACAAGCTGTGTTTTTGTAAGCTGGCTTTTTCACATTGAAGTTTCCGCCCTGACGCCATACAATCCCGCATCCTAGCCCCAGACTGCGTCATTGTAAAATACTTGGCAGTGTTTCTACTAGCTTTCTTGCAAACACCGTCGAAAGACAACCGCACTTTTGTAGCCTATTCAAGTAATGCCCGTGACACCATCCACTCCCACCCCGCCTCCCTATCGTCTCTCATTCACTTTTTCTCTTTTCTTCACTCCTGCTGACGTACGCTATTCTAGCCACCAGAATACAACTCAATCCAACTTTATTGTTTTCTTTTTCTTTTTCAATCGCACATTTCGGCACTACGTGCCTATTGGCCGTCGTTATGCAGCGTAAGCAGGAGTCTTTATGCACTATAGCTAAAAGCGGCTACGCATGAAAATTTGTATACGACCTTGTACATATCATTCAAGGCAAGAGTCAGCACTTGTACCTTCGCCGATTCGGCAAACAGCCTGTGACCATTGAGCGATCCAAGGCAATCGATTCTCCGCTCCGCGCCGTCTATTCCCGACTCAACTCCCACCATCGGCAGGGAAGCATCTACGCTGGAATTAGTCCATATTATTCACAAGAGAATTCCGGAGGTTCAGCACACCATAAGGATTGCTTACCCCTGCTAAATACCCTAGGAGGATCGCCCAGAAGAAGAGAAAGCCAACGGCAGCCATCAGCGGCGGTGGTTTCATCAGTGCCGCGAATGTGGGCAGCATTAGCACCGTCTGTAAACTCGAGAAGACCCGACGCCGCGCTACCGTTCGGAACGCCTTGAACTTTTATTTTTTCCGATTTTAAGCACGAGCGCTCGCACACAACCGCGCACTTCTTTCTTCCCTTCTTCCAAGTGACCGTGCACGCGCTTTCCCCCGCAATCGAGAATCAACATCCTCCCGCGGCCGCGGTTGACTCCAAAAGGAAGAGCCGCTGAATGGCGCGTCGGATTCGCTATCCATTAGGAACTAGAATCTCGTGGTAGTGCTGGACGCCCTCTCTTCGTGGAAATAACTGGACCACACGGCCGCTCTTGCAGCTCAGTGGGACCACGTTGTCATCTTGAACCACGACGATGTCCTCTACGTGAAGTTTCGGAGGGAGCGTTGACGTGCCTTGATGCGCTGATCGAAGCAGCAGCAGATATTCTTTGTTCCACCTGCTCCATAGTGCACGTACTGTTCTCTCTCTGTACTTAGCACGTCGACGCACATCGGGTGCAGCGGGCGTTGGCATGGTGCACTCTGTCTCCAGTTTGACGACTGTGTGTTCAGGGAGGAAGTAAACTGTGTCCCCGCGGAAAGGAACTTGCAGCAATTGCTCCACATGACCTTCCTTGAAATGCTCGCCGATGGCAGCGTCGTACTCTTCCAGAATATTCGGGTGATTTTCACCGCGTTGTAGCTGCCGTCGAAAACTGCTCTCCGCTACAACCCGGTTAGTGGTGGACACAAGGCCTGGCGGTTCGATCGTGAGCGGCACTACAGGCCTAACTTCTTCTTTGTGCAGTCCACACGGAAACTTCACTAACGCATCGTGGTGTTCGTCGTTAGTCTTATCAGGCGGGTCAGTTATCCCTATGGCGTCCAATCTCCACATTTCGGAGGGCTCGCCCGGTCCCGGTCCCCGGAAATGTTCGCCCGGTCCTTCAATGCAGGCCAAAAACAAGGCCCTAGTGCTGCTTCTCCTTACCAGGGTACTATCGCTGCTTAACTACGGTCCCTGAAGAACCCAGCCGAACACTGTATCAACGGCGCCAAGGTTGTCATTAAAGCGCTCGATGCGCCCGCTCACGAGCCTCCAGTAATTGTCCGAACCCACTAACACACTTATAGTCGGCGTCTGTGCTTTCCCTTCTTCGGGTTCATCGGCAACGAGCAAATTGCGGTCGCGAAGCAGATTTACAGGTTCAGTTTTCAAGGGAGGACCCTCTACCGTGCAGACCTCTGGCACTTCAAGAGCGTCGAGGGTAACTGGACTCGATTTATAGCGGCTTCTTAAGGTGATCGCCACCTTCCGGCACTGGTGCGACCGCGGACGGTTCGAGCTGCCAAAAGTAAACACGGCCAAGTCCTCCACTCCAGAACCAGGCAGGGCCAGCTGACGACACAGGTCACTGCTCACGAAGGTTCGTTGGCTCCCAGTATCGAGGAGTAGCCGGACAACACCGGCCGACCGCAGTCACCAGATGCCCACACTGTGGCAGTTTGGAGCAGCACCGACGAGGAGCACGTGCTGCTGGCAGGAGCTGTCGTCACGTTACGATCTCGTTGTGGAAGTTGCTCACGATCGGTGTCTCCGTCACGGCGAGCAGCAGTCGTGCAAGTGGTCCCCGATCGCTCCCAAATGTCACAAACGACGGTTATGTGAGGTCCCTAACAAGTATCACACTTGAGTGATGTGCTAGTACGGCAATTGCGCGCCACGTGCCCTTGCCTCGCGCATCTAAAACAGCAGTGGTTTCTTGAAAGGCGCCGTCGCTTTTCCGCCACTGTTAAGACGGCCCGGCAGTCCCGTGCTTTGTGGCCCTGACTACCGCACAGGTAGCCCGGCAGTTTTCCTCCGGGCGACAAATTTGTTGAAGCCGGTGCAGAGCCTGCTGACAAGGCCAAGGCGGACGTCAAGTGAGGAGAGGAGGTGTCCGGCTGCTGCGGGATTGAAGGCATCCTCGAGTCAGAGTTCGATCGAAAAGCTCTGCTTTCCTCCCTGCTCTCCACCTGAATTTTCAAGAACGCCATGATGGCCTTGACTTGCTCTTCTCGAGACGTTGGCTGAACATTGGCGTTGGCGGTCTCCTTCATACGCTGACGTTAGAGAATCGCCAGGTCTTCAGGTAACCAGCGCACGAGGACTCGGTTCAGGATCACCACGTACTAGGAAGCTGGAATGCCAAGGCTCTCGAGACAGCCAGTCCTGAATTGTACCTGCTCGTACAGGTCTCGGAGGCGTGCCACTTGCGTCGACGATTGAATCGGTGTGATGGCGAGTAGGCTGTCTACGTGGTCGTCCACGAGTAGTTCTGTGCGTCCAAACCGGTCGGTGAGGATCTTCACCGCCTGCCGGTAATTTGCGTCGTTTAGGCGAATCCATTCAACTGCGCGTTTTGCGTCTCCGGTGAGGTAAGATCTTAAGTACTTAAATTTCTCTATTTCGGGTAGGTCCGGGTGGTTATGAATGGTCGCCTCAAAATGGTCCCAAAATCCCTGCCATTCGCGTGGCTCGCCAGAAAAGTGGGGAACTTGCAGCGTCGGCAGGACAACCCGCGTTGTGAATGGACGAGAGCCGACGTACGGCGGCGGGTTAGGATGGGCTGCAGGGCGGACGCCTTCGACCTCCACGCTCTGCGGTTGAACTGGTGGTGGTTCCCCTGCAGTTCCTCCGCCGGAAGCTCTCATGGGCAACCGCAGCTCATTCAAGGCCGAGCGCAGCCGACTGATCGCACGACATATGTTTTCTTGATATTCTATCACGTCGGCAATATCCTGGTCGAACTCATCGCCTTCGAGTGCTTCCCCGATCTTGTAATCCAGTTCTTTCAGTGAGCGATCTTTACTTGCCAGCTGGTCTATGGCCTCTTGCAGGTCATGCAAAGACGGCGAGGGGCTTTCGTAGATTTCGGTGGCTGCCTTCAGCAGCCTCGTGACGGCTCCATGGAGAGCGCCTCGCTGACGGCGGAGCTTGTCCATCGGTCAGGACACGATGCCGGTCTTGTCCCGGGTTTCGGCACCAGAAAATATAGCGTAACAACGACGCAAGGAAGACCTGGGCCATGGCTTCCCTTCGCGGGGACGACAACTTTACTAACAGTGGTCTAAACGATGATGATCATAGTCACTAATGACGCATACCCAGCGGGGAGATGTAACCCCATCTTCAACACAGAGGCCACTCCCATGGCGATGCTTAAGCACAGCGCCGACACCTGGAGGACTTGCGGCGGCGCTCCCGAGGCCAGCACCGTCTCCACAATCCACCCTTCGAGGACGTGGTCAAGCGTGGGTTTCTGCGGGCAGCAGGTGGAATGCACGTTGGCCACTAATGGGAAGATTTGTACACTATTCGGGGAAATCACGAAATCATATCCCAAAAACGATTTACCACAGTTTGCCTCCCCCCCCTTCCGTGCCACAGCCTGGCGGGAGCAGTTTTAAGGCAGTACACTGAACGGATAACAGTCCGAAGCACGATGTAAGCTTTGCAACCACCGTGGCGGATAGGGCGGGGTTATATGATAGCGGCTATTGGAACTATGAAGAAAATTATGAGCAGCCTGACCCCGACACAAGCCGTGCCAATTCTCCCTTTAATTTGCAATTTCGGCATATTATACGTCTGACTCGCTGAAACCGTGTATCACTAAAAAATCGTTATAAAAGTGTTCAGCGGCCTCTATGTTTTGTAGCAGCCACAAAAAAACGTATTTTCACTCTTAGGACATTGTACGTATGAGTATATTGTGACGTGGCAACGAAGGGAATGTATTCAGGGATTGTAATTACAAAAATAGGCGGGATAGTAAAGGCAGACAAGGCAGCCGCGATGTCCCATCCCAGGTACTGCACCCACACCAACATCAGCGAGCGTCTTCTCTAGCCTATGGGTTCAATAATTACCAGAGGGCGCATACCCGCAGAGCGGGGGTTGGACACTGGTTCCGTTTATAGTAATGAGCCAAGGGACCGAGCCCGTGACATGACCCCCGGCGGTAGAAGCAACGTCCAGGTGCTGACGACGGTAGGAGTTGAGGGCTTAACTTGATCACGGAGGAAGTAGGGCTTCAGGCGGAACACATGCACAATTTGAGACGCTGGTTGCACAGTTGACGGCGGCGGCGTGACTGAAATAATATCGTATGTCACAGGAGTAACCAAGCAAATGATGCGGTAGGGGCCTAAGAAGAGGGACAGTAGTTTTTAAGATAGCCCAACATGTCGTGAAGGCGTCCAAAGGAGGACCAGGAAGCCAGGTGGGAAGCACACATCACGATGGGTCTCGTCGTAGCAACGCTTCTGACTTGCCTGTGACGCCGTAATCTTGGCGCGGGCGATCTGGCGGGCCACATCAGCCTGGGAAATGGGATAACGTGCATACTCAGTTCGTGGCGTGGTTGATTCAGGCAACATCGTGTCCAATGGCAGGGGAGGGTCACGTCCGTAAAGGAGGAAGAAGGGAGAGAAGCCGGCAGTGTCGAGACGCGACGAATTGTAGACGAAAGTAACGTAAGGGAATTAACGTAAGGGAGGGGAACGTCCCAGTCTCGGTGGTAGGTGGACACGAACAAAGCGAGCATGTCCATGAGCGTCTTGTTAAATCGTTCAGCGAGCCCGTTGGTCTCCGGATGATAGGCCGTGGTGAGGTTGTGCTTAATGCGGCAAGACCGAAGAAGGTCGTCGACGACCTGAGATAAGAAGCACAGAACGGTAAACGCCGGGCCAGTAAAAGCGTCGCCGCACACGGTCGTAGGTCTGAGTGACGCCCAGATGGCCAGCAGTCGGCACATCATGAAGCTGGTGGAGTATGTCGGGACGTAGATGCTGAGGTACGGCGAGAAGGGCGTCAGGGCCATCCGCCCGGAAGTTGCGGCGAAACAGGATGCCATTACGCAGTGTAAAGGCGTGCAGAGATGGGTCGGCAGTTCTGCCTGTCGAAGCGATGGGTATCGTCGTTGGTGGGTGTCTATGTCGTGCAAGTCGGACAGGGCAAATACGCAGAGGTCATCATCATTCCACGTTTGATCAGGCGGATCAACAGGATGACGAGACAAGCAGTCGGCGTGCCGGTGCATGCGACCAGACCTGTAGACCACCGTATAGTCATACTCCTAGAGTCTTAACGCCCAGCGGCCGAGTCGTCCGGACGGATCTTTTAGCGAAGATAGCCAACATAGGGCATGATGGTCGGTAATAACCGCAAAGGAGTTGCCGCGCAAATATGGACGGAACTTTCTGACTGCCCAGACGAGTGCGAGGCATTCACGTTCCGTAATGGAATAGTTACGTTCAGCGGGGGAGAGAAGTCGGCTGGCGTAGGCTATTACGCTGTCGTGACCAGTCTGTTTCTGAACCAATACTGCCCCTACCCCGTGGCCACTCGTGTCCGTGCTTACTTCTGTGGGATCGAACGGATCGAAATTGGCCAAAACTGGGAAACGAGTCAGGCGGTCAACGAGAGCGGCAAACGCTGCGCCTTGCGCGGTGCCCCACGAGAATGAAGTATCGGCCTTAAGGAGATCGGTCAATAGCTGGGCGATATCAGCGAAATTTTCGATAAAACGATGAAAGAAGGATCATAGTCGCACAAATCTGCGAACATCCTTTGCCGAACGCGCCATTGGAAATTCTTGGACAGCGTGTACCTTATCGGCATCAGGTCGGACACCAGCAGTATCGACTACGTGGCCGAGGATCTTGAGTTGCCGGCCACCGAAACGGCATTAATTGAGCTGGAGACCGGCGTGACGGAAAACCTCTAGGATGTCTGCAAGGCGATCGAGATGAGTTTCAAATGTCGGGGAAAAAACGATGACGTCGTCCAAGTAGCAGATGTAGGTCAACCACTTGAAGCCCCGTAAGAGGAAGTCGATAATTCTTTCGAAGGTAGCCGGCGCGTTTCACAGACCAAAGGGCATGACCTTGAATTGGTACAGCCCGTCGTGTGTCACAAATACGGTCTTTTTGCGGTCCTGGGCATCAACAGCAATTTGCTAATACCCAGACCGAAGGTCAATAGAAGAAAAGTACGATGCACCATGGAGGCAATCGAGGGCGTCATCAATCCGAGCAAGCGGATAAAAATCCTTTTTGGTGACTTGGTTGAAGTGCCGGTAATCAATGCAGAAGCGCCAGGACCCGTCCTTCTTTTTCACCAAAACCACTGGCGACGCCCATGGACTGAAAGAAGGCTCAATTACATTATTTTTCAGAATTTTATCGACTTCATCTTGAATGATGTTGCGTTCGCCGTGAGAGACCCGGCATGGTCGCCGATGGAATGGGCTCGCATCCGCGGTGTTGATGCGGTGGATTATCGTCGATATCTGTCCCAAAGAACGCTCGTCCAAATCAAAAATGTCTCTGTACGGCGAAAGCAGGCGATGTACCGCGCGAGCTTGCGACGAAGGAAGGTCCGACGCTATCATTTTTGCGATGTCATCAGGGGTGGGCCAACGGTCCTTGTAATCAACCGGCGCAACCATGCAGGCGTCCGTGGACACGCCAGAAATTTGGCATTCATCCAGGAGAAAAAGCGTGGGCAGCGACATCCGGTCGGGGAGAACTTGGGGCAAAGAACCGAAATTAAGGAAAGGCAGGCTGATTTGGTTGTTGGCGAGGGTACGACAGTGTAAGGAAGAGCCACGTAGTGTCGGAAGAGGACGTCGGTTAAAGGGGAAACGACGTAGCCGCCGTCCGGAACTGGTGGGCGTGGTGACAAAGGGACCTAGGACATTGTGTCAGGAAGTAAGCGGACATGTCCTGTGGAGCAGAGGCGGTTGGGGAGCTTAGTGTTGGCGACAGGACCGGTCGGCAGGTCAAGACGAAGAATACCCGTGGCACAGTCAATAAGCACGGCGTTGTCGGTTAGAAAGTCAAGCCCGAGAATGATGTCATGGGGGCATCATCGAATACGGTTAATACTACAGGAATGTGACGGTCACCAACACCTACCGGAGCGGTGCACAGTACTTCGACGGTGGGCGTACGGCCGTCGGCCACTCTGACGACAGGAGATGGGGCAGGCGTCAGGACCTTACGAAGGCGGCGGCGAAGGTTGGAGCTCATTACGACGATACTGGCACCGGTATCTATTAGAGCGCTCACACTTACGCCGTCAACATCAACGTCAAGCAAATTGCGTCTTCCGGGATCCGGGATCACTCAATGCAATCTGACACGCCGCACACGCCCGGGAAACATGCGCGGACCGTCATTTTGACGTTTTACAAGCCTTGGCCATGCAACTTGGCTACGGAACAGACTATATGAAGCAGCCCGCGCGCGCGATTCGTCGCCACTAAAAGGCCCTATGCCATGCTATGCTATGCAACTACAATCAGCACTGCGCTCACAATTGAAGTTTCACATTTGAATGCCGGAGTTATGTGTTTGCCGTGAAAGCACCACCGCCAGAATAGCACGTGTCCTCGTCGTCATCGTGCATGCGCTTGATACTTTGAGAACACCGTTGAACTTGCAACTGCGAACTTTGTCTTGCCTTGATGGCGCCACGAAAACGGGAGGCGCTTTCCCTTCAGGGAAGGCTTGACCTAATAAACGCAGTGGACAAGCAGCCAGCGCGGAAGAGAGTCGACATCGCTAGGGACCCTCCATTGCCACGCGTGCCGTTTGTCGGCGATCGCAAAAAGCAGCAATCCTACATTCTGGAGTTTTTAAAGGTTTGAAAGCCAAAGTTGCAGAAATACATGTTTGCAAGTCAAAGCTACACTGTTTTCTTTCATTTTTGAAGCTTTCCTCAATGCCTTGTTTTCCTGGTTGTTACGTTTCGCTTTCCTGCAGGGTCCGGTGAAAAACCTACCAACTGGGTTACACTGCACTTGAAGTTTGACGTGATAGAGTCCATGGGTACGCCAGAAGCTGCCGGCGACACGATTCTTGCTTAGAATATTAGTGTAAAATCATTGAATGCCCCAATTTGCGAAAACAGTTGTTCTGGGACTAAAAACTGCTGCTGGTGCTGCGAAAACTAAGTACAATAGTCATCTAAGTTTATATAAGATTTAAACCCTGATATCTAGAACAGGAGCATGCGTTATAGTGCGCTACTGGAGCACGCTGCCAGCTATGACAACAAGAATGCCTAAGGCGCGCCGCGAGAGGGGTGAACGCGATGGCAAATGAGCCGAACAGGGGCATTCCAATCATGTAGGATGCTGGTTTTTGGGGAAGCTGTAGCGTGAAATGTCACCAATCTGCGGGCTGCATTTATTTAACTACCAAATGTCAATCTATCGTATCGCCTGGTGGCGGGCTGGTTGATTATACATCGTTGGTTCGACTGCGCTGGTTAAAACCCACGATGGACCAAAAAGGCCATACACTTGACGCATAGACTGCGCAGTCTGTACGTCAAATGTATGTCCTCTTTATTCCGTAGTGTGTTTCAACCAGCGCAGTCTATACATATGTCCTTTTTAGTCTATCGTATCGATCAAGATTTTAAAGGCTATCTTGTTTCGGTGAGTGTCCTTAAGCTGCGACGTAACAGGAGATTTGTGGCGCCAGACGTACAAACGAGAGGTGAGAGCTGATGAAAGAATTGTACGATATTTTGTGATAAATGGTCACCAGGATAGGTATAATGGCCTATTTTCGGGTGGTCTTCGCGAAGTGTAAATGTTGTGCAACGTTGTTTTTTTTTCTAATTTTTTAGCATCTCTAAAAGCAAACCGTGTTTTTTTGTGTGAGGAGCCCCGGTGAACGGCATAGTAATTTTTTTATGAATTTTGGGGTCGCACAGAGGAAGCTGTTTTACATAAAATTGCCGGTCTGGAGATGTCTAATATATGGACTAATTGTAGCTGAAATGGTTGGGTCACTCTGACCCGATGCGTGTTCCGTAAGGTCGTCTCCCTACCCTCACTTACTTTTAGTTATCATTAAGACCCTAAAACACAAGAGTTCATTTCAGGGCGAGCCTTGCGAATTACACATTCTAGGCCGTTGGTAATGTGTTTCATAACTGCTTAGGTCAGTGGAAGTCTCCATGTTTTCATTAAAGGATTTTTCCCCATCAGAAATGAGCAGTCGAGTCTAATTTAAGTTCTCCGGTTTCAGATACCTCCGGAGGTTTGTCACTTTCAAATAAAGGCAAATAGCGCCCATAGCATCAATTAACTATGCTTTCAGCATCTGATTATTGAGAGCCGATAGTACGTTATCAAATAATTTTGCTATTGGTGATTGTATGGTATGGACAAGGTTTCTTCGTCGTCTCTTGACATACGTGGAATTGTTATTAGCATGTTTAAACAATCATAATCGATTTAACCTCAAAAACTACAGAGTTGAAATGCAACCAATGACGCGTTCTGACTCCTGGGTGCATGCATTGAGTACGAATTGATGGTCTGCATGGCCGTGGAGGCGGACGAAGCATACGGCTGCCATTGCGGCCCTCTTTGTTTGTGTTGGGGCCATACTGTTGTTGGCCCAATCGATCGTCGTCCAAACGGGACGACGGCTGCGCGCTGTTCTCCTGTCCTTTCTGTAGGGCGAGTATCGGCGCGGGATGCGCTCCTGTTGTGCATCCGGTTGGGACCGGACAGGGGCGAAGCAAGGTGCTTGGCGTTCCCGGTTCCGCTCAGCCGGATGATGGGCCAGGACGATCTGGCAATGAGAATGACCTGCGAAACAAACAGATGGTCAGGCAAGTCAAGCTCGCTGCTGCTGCTTGACAAGACTGAAAGAAAAAAATAACACGGCTATGCCAGAATATACGCAGCGTGAGTTAAGGTTCAGCTAGTTATTCATAGCTTTCCTGGTAGTCCAGGATTAACTTGATTATCATTCTTACTGCTGCTTCGATGACACACACACGGTATACGCATTATGCGACAGATGTATATTTATCAAGCGGCTCCGGTGCAGCGTCCCGAATCGCCCCTGAGCTAAGCTGGTTTCACAGGCGCACGCCAGTGTTGCTGCGACGCACGAGCCATCGGTTCCACACCCGGCCACTCCTCGCATGATCATCAAGTGGACCAGGCCGTCACGTGGGGAACGCAGGTCGGCGATGACGCTGGGCGCGTGGAGTGTGTGAAAGATGCCGGGCAGAGAGCAATGTTCTGTGCACCGTGTGACGTCACTGCTCCTCGTGCATGCGCAGCACGGCTCTCCAGGAGCCACGCAAAACTGCTCAACCTCGGCTAGTGTAGCTCACGCTACAAAAACATGTACAGCGCTGGGTGAGCAGTTTCTGACACAAACGGGAGCGCGTCGAGTGCACCTGTTTGGCTTTAGAAAATGTCGGTCAGTACCGGTGCCTGCGTTAAACAAGCAAAACGTAAGGGTGCAGACATCCTGAATGAAGCATCCTGTTTTTAGAACATATAATGACTCTTTAAAACCGTTCGACCCTCCTAAATACAGAATATTGTGTTTCAAACTTAGTCGTTACGAAATGAGAATGCATGCTTTTTTTTCAAGCCAGGGGTGTTGTTCTGCTCGCATTCCTCGACGCGCAGCGAGGGGCCACAAACTCTGAACTCCGAGTCAGCCGGTGTCCCTCGGAGGGTGAAACGAGTGTGTTGTGTGTTTGTTCTTGTGCCTGTGTCTGCGCGCTTCTCCTTTCCTCTCCGAGCCGGGGACGGCCGGAAAAGGAATTCGGCCCGTTTCTCCCGCTGTCTGGCGACCCCGGCGAGGTGTTGAGTTACGTTTCGCAGAACCATGCCGCGCCTTGGTCCAGAGACGCCACGGCCACCAGTCTGCCGCTGCCAGCCCTCGAGACAGCACCACTTTTTTACGGAGCTAACCAGAGTAAGGAATCTTTCTTTTTTCGACTTGTAACCTTTTCCTGTTTTTCATTTATCCTTAATTAAAGTTTGTCTTTAAGCCTTCCAATGTTTACCCGTCATCTTTATGGATAGCGGACGCATCGACCCCATGGAACAGCGTACCGCGAGGCCAGAATACGTGTATTAACTCGTGTCGCGGCCGCTGGTGATGGCGTTCTATGATACCAATGAAACCAGGCACTTCAAGAATGAAAATGCTACCAGTAGTCGGAATCGTGTCTGGATCGATCACGTTATAAAGCCGACGTCTATTCGATCCGGACGTTCCGACACGCTATTGGTATATGGAAAGCGTTGGAGGTGATCTTTACGCTGCGTTATTGCTAAACGCCGTCGCTGCTAGGCCACGCTGCACGGCTTGATATGAGTGGCTAATACGGTATCTGCGTGCTGCAGTATAATGTTCCTCTTTACCTCCACGTTTTCCGCCCGCACCCCTCCATTTATAGGCCGCGCTGCATGCCGGGAGATGAGCTGCTGATTTCAAAGTTGCCTAGAGCTATCGAGTGACAGCACACACCACAGCGGAGGGGAGTGTGTGATGTGAATCTTTAAGTGACGAGGGGGTGATTTTTTATCCGGTGTGTATTGTGAGCTTTTCTCTTAAAGGGACCCTGCAGCACTTTCCATAAGCGCTTTCACTCTTTCCTTCGCGTCTGAAACCAATGCGAAAGCTACAGTTATCGTGACAATGGAGCGGCACTGCGTGATTTGCTCGTCGCACCAGATACGCCTTCCATTTCTGCTTTGTTTTTGTGGCTATTGAAAAGCGTTCATTGCCGCAAGTGAAGAAAAACCGGCCAACAGCCGCTACTTGGCCTCAGTGACGTAATTCGAGCTGTCGACGAACGTCAAGACCCGGAAAGAGAGAAAAATCTTTTGAGCGAGTTTTCAAGTTCTGTGATGGGCATAGAGCAGTACTTTTTGGCTGAGGTACTTTGCGACCACCTAACCTAAGTACGGGGTGTAGTGTGTGACTAGGTTTTTCAAGCAATTACGAGTTCAAAAAAGTTAAAAGAGCTATTGCAGAGTCCCCTTAAGATCGGTACAGTCTCAGAGAGTGGGTTGGGTGAGACTTGGCTTTGTTAAGCCCAGGTTTTGGGTTGGGGTTGGTTTAGTACGGGCTAAGGCTGATTCGGGACGGGTTTGCGTTTAGTTAAGTGTCGGTTTGGAGTGTGGAGGTTTTGTTGGGCTTATACTTACCGATGACAAGCTTCGCGTGCACTCCGGTTCTCTTTATGGGACGGATTGGTTATTCTGTAGTAGTGATGTACAGAATGTAGATGAGTGGCTTGGGAATGTTATTTTCAGACATGTAATTTTCTTCATTCTTGCAGGCTTTGTGTCTTTTCGCGAAATTCAGTTCCACAAATTTTTTGTATTTTCGTTAATTGAACAAATGCCGTAGCTTTTGCCAATTATGCACATTTGTGCACGTGCAGGACGTTAGAAGGTTCATCCGTTTGCGCGATTTTTTTTTCACATGTGTTTACGTTGTTCCTTTGCCGACCGTGTTTCGTCTTCCTATCTCGGGCGGTGTATGGGATGCGTTGTTGTTTTATTGGGTAAGTCCATTTTTGTTAAAATCCCATTTTTGTTATTTTTGTATTGCCTGATTTCTCAATGTTCTGTTGCCGCAACTACCTGTTGTTGATGCTAAAAACAATTCCTTATGCAGGTCCAACTAGGTGGTATCGACTTGCCGCAAGCACGGCTGCCATCCTGTTATTTTACGGGCTGAACAGATGCGTGTAAAGCGAAGCATTACAATGGAGTTCTGGAATGGACATTCCCGTTCCAGGTGCTTCCGTTTGTCTTATCTCGGCTAATGCGTGTTGGCGGTTGGGAACTATGCGTCGTCGTGGTCGTCGTCAAATGTTTTTCAGTCAGTCAGTCAGTTCTCAGCGGCTGGTTCGGACATGTCGGGTACGCGTCGCGCAAAGTGGCTGTCGTCGTATTCGGCAGGGACGTCACGGTTAGATCGTGTCTTCGGGAAGAGGGCATGTCGCGAATTACGTTTTTCGGAGCGGCCTTGCGTCGTTGGAGGGTTTTTGGTTTTTCGTCGTAGAGCGACTTGACCTGCTGCTTTTAGTCTCCCCTCAGTGGGCCGAGGGATCTTCCACGCTTGATGTCTGCGTTTCTTCAACGTCTTTGTGATCGGTATAGGTAGGATGACGGCCAGAAGTGTAAACGCGGTGAGCCTCGTTCGGTTTTCGAAAGGTATTCTTCCATCTCAGTATGGTGCTGGCCGGGTAGGGGCGTGGTGCGTAGACAGCCTCTTGTAGGGGCAGCGACGGTAGATGTGGTCGGCCTCTTAGCAGTTGTAGCACAGAGGACGATTATCGGGCGTTCACTACACGTCAGTTTTCCTCGGCGTCTGGTTTTGCACTACAGGGTGTCAGGCTGGCGACAGTGGACGACTGTACAGCGCGGGCTGCTAATACGAGTTGGAGCTGGGAGGCTACGACGAACAGCTTTAGCGTAGGCGATAGCTTGTGGCTCATGGGGCGTTTCCGACGGCGTAGAGCTTCCCGTCATAAAAATTGTTACCAACATTGAAATCAATGTTTGTTGACAAAAGTCAACAAGAGCTACCAAAATTGAGTTGATTGTCTACTTACTGTCTATAGGCCTCGTAGCAACAACCTACCAACATTTTGTCAACCATTGGCCGCCGTGTTTGAATGGAAACATTTCTGTAAACCTTCAACAGAAAGTTTTGTGTAGACCTTATAACCCAAAGCGTTTTTTACTGTACACTCGAAATGTGATGCAGGGATAAAATTCCACAATTTTTAGATTGTGCTGTCAATACTTCAACACCACAGCTTAATTGAAGGTCATTATTCTTCTCTAAAGTATCGTGTAGTGGCACCAAAAATGAAACAAAAGAAAACCCGGCACCACCTCAGGCTAACCTAGTTCTTCGAGGGATACCACCTACATCCATGCACATTCATATTTTACGAAGCATATATTCACACGTGCCGCTTCAGGCAATATAACAACACTACCCCACCTCAGAAACGTGCCACAGTGAAACAACACAAACGCAAACAAACGCGGCATCGTATTCTTTACACATTCAAGTCTGTGCACTTAATTTGTAATTTTATATAAAGCCGCCATCCACCGGATGCCGATGCTACGGTGAGGCATGTCTCTCATTGCAAGTTTACAAAAAATGCTCATTATTATTTCGAAAATACAATGCCGGGCAACACGGGACGTTAGCGATCGCACATATGTCCTTTTTCACTTTATAGTTGCAAGCTGCAATCAATCAAAGGGAAAAAATGGAACTGGTTACAACAAAGGACGAGCACAGGCACGTGCGCCACGTGGTGGCTGCCTCGGGTGATTGACGCGTTCCCCTCTGAAGTACGCGAAAACGGAGGGACACCGGTGGCGGTTTTTTTTTTAATCGAGAGCGGCAAAAGCATCTCGATTTTCGATTACTTATTACCCTTACTACAGGCGCGTCCTGCAGTCTGTCGTGAGATTTACGCACAAAATTCGTTCCTTTCAACCATGGGGTACTTAGTTTGCGTAAATCAAAACATAGTAACGAGTGCTTGCGAGTAGTTGATGCCGCTCACGGGCACGTGTTTGGAACCGCTGATTATAGCCATATTTATCACCGTGGAGAGTAAGGGAGTGGTACGTGAAGGAGCAACCCGTGCGGCTGAGGAACGAACAGTAAAATTTTCTCCCGTTTTCTACCTCTTCTCTTAGAGTGCACAAGTGTGAAGAGACATGCAGAGAGAGCGAGAGAGCGAGAGAGAGATACTTGTATGTGCGTGCGTGCGTGTGTGTGTGCGTGTGTGCGTGCGTGCGTGCGTGCCTGCGTGTGTGTATGTGTGTGTGTGTTGTGTGTGTGTGTGTGTGTTTCAAACCTGATTCAAACAAAATAACGCAACTTAGTTAAAGTCGAGTAAGTAGTTTGTCCTCAAATAGTGTGTACCTGTCCAAGTATTTTGAGAAAAAAAAACAATATGGGTTATTTCAAACCCGACTCCAGAACAAAGGAATCAGATGTTTGCGTTATATTCAACTTGCGACAAAGCGTCTCAAAACACTTTCAGTGGTCATCCTACTGAAGCTCGTCAATAGACAAATGTCAACATAAAGTGAGTAGACTTTCTATATACAAGAGTGAATAGACAACTGTCCACATTTATTTATTTATTTATTTATAATACCTCAAGGGCCCCAGTCAAGGGGTGTTACATGAGGGGGTAGACAGTTCACAAACAGATGATCTGTTCGATGGCTTCTTTGAAATCGCCGATGCTGGAGTGGTGCACGATGTCAGCAGGAAGATCGTTCCATTCTATTGATGTTCGCACAAAAAATGAAGAGTGATGGGCAGTGGTATGCGCACGGGGGGGGGGGGGATAAACCGCTTTCGAATGGCTAATACGGCATAAAAGACGATGAGCTGGAACGTTAACATGGCTTAGGCGCAATGCATGATAAAATGTATGAAACAACCACAGTCTTGAAATTTTGCGGCGTGAAACTAAGTTAACCATATTAGCCTGAGATTTTAATTCGGTGACGCTACTGTGATAGTAGTAGTCTGAATAAATGAATCTGGCTGCGCGATTTTGGATGGATTCAAGTGTTTGAATAAGAGTGATTTGATGGGGATCCCAGATGGCCCATGCGTATTCTAGCTTGGGGCGAACTAGTGTTAGATACGTTAAAAGTTTAACAGAAGGTGGGGCTAGACGTAAGTTTCTTTGGAGATAGCCAAGAACACGGTTTGCGTCATTAGTGATGTTCATTATGTGAGATGACCAGGTCAGATCTGAAGTTACAGTGATACCGAGGTATTTACATGAATTAGCTGCTATAATTTCAGAATCAAACACGAAGCATTTATTGGAGGAATAAGATTGTCGGCGATGGAAAGAAATGACACAAGTTTTTTTTGTGTTAAGGGACATCAGCCATTTTTCGCACCATGATTGAATCAAAGAAAGATCAGACTGTAGGATGACAGTGACGCTTGCATTGAGAACAGCACGATAAATGACAGCCGTCTGCGAATAGACGAATGTTAGAAGCTAAGTTATTGGGGAGGTCGTTAATATAGATTAGGAATAGTAGAGGACCAAGGACCGTGCCTTGAGGTACGCCGGAGGTTACAGCGGGTAAAGAGGAGCGATGGTTGTTAGCACAAACGAACTGCTAACGGTTAGTCAAGAAGTCACTTATCCAATTAAAAACACGACAATTAAGGTTAAGACGTGAAAGCTTCAAAAATAATCTATTATGGGGAACTTTGTCAAAGGCTTTTTCGAAATCAATGAAAATGGCGTCTACAGGTATGTTAATATCCAGGCTAGAACTGAGGTCGTTAACGAACAGGGCGAGTTGAGTGTCACATGAAAGTCCTTTTTGAAAACCGTGTTGGTTAGGGTGAAAGAAATGTACTGAACGTAAAAAATGTACTATGCGGGAATAAATTAGGTGTAATATTAACATAGAGCATACACTTGTGATCGAAATGGGGCGATAATTACTCGATGAAGATGAAAGAACTTTTTTCGGGACAGGAACGATCTTACCAAGCTTCCAGTCCTCCGGCACCACTCCGCATGAAATGGACTGCTGAAATATGTACAAAAGAATAATGCTTGTTATGGGCTTAGTGTTTTTCAGTATTTTGGAATTACTGCCATCCATTCCTGCGGATGACGTTAGTTTCAATTCGTCAATTAGTTTTGCAATTCCGTATGAATCCAATGTAATGCCTGGCATGACAGTATAATCAAGGAATGGGGGGGAGTCTGGAAGCGGGCTGCAAGATTCAGGGGTAAATACGGAAGAGAAGGCAGAATTTAAATAGACCGTTTAAATAGACATTAAATAGACTGTTTACAGACAACTGTCAATAGGATGCAAGAGTATGTAAAATAGCAATTAAGTTATTAGAATGTCAACAGAACGTCGACAGAATCTAAAGCAGCATCCGGGTCCCCATGCGTGTTGAACTTATTCTCAGATTACTTTGGTTAGGGGACGAAGAGGTTTCGGTGTTGTTGGGAAAAGTTTCCTTTGTTTTTCGCGAACGACGGCGCGGATTCTTTCCCGTAAGCCTTCCGTCGCGAATGCAGGGGCGTGCCCAGGGTTAAGCAAACACGTGTTGAGTGGTCGATCCTACTGACTCGAGCGCAGATAGAGGGTCTTCTCGATCATAGAAGCCTCGTTCACGAACTCAGCGAAGGTTTTGGGGGGTTGCGAATGAGTCCAGCGAAGAGCTCTTGTTTAATTCCCCGAATCAAAAAGCTCAGGTTCTTCTTTTCGGCCATTTCGATTCAGCTCGTCGGAAGAGCATCATCAGCTCATCAACGAACACTACAACACCTTCGTTGGGGTGTTGGATTCGCGTCTTCAATCATAGCTCAGCTCGTTCTTTGGGCACTACTGTTGTGAACTTTTTCAAAAATTTCGTCTTGAGCATGCTCATTAAATTTAGCGAGATCTCGTGATTTTCGAACCAGACTCCAGGGGAGTCTCCGAGGTAGAAAAAAACTTGCGTCAAGGCTTCTTCGTCATCCCACCGATTTAAAATTCGAAAAAGGCTCCAGCTCCCGAGGTTGTTACAGAACGACGGGCGTATTGATTGGCTTGGTTGACCATGATTCCCATCGCGAAGTCTGCATTCTTCTCTTTGCCCGGTAGTACACCGAGCTCGGGTGGCAGGCCTTGCTGTCGGAGGCTGGTACTAGTGGAGCTTCCTTGGCGAGTTGCAGAGGGCTAAGAGTGCATGTATCCCGCACCTCAATAGGTGTCACGTAGCCAAAGACGATGCATCTGCCTTGAAGGAAAAGCAAGTTTCCTGAAGCGAACATGTGCTCCCCTAACAACTCAAACACTATAGAGGCGGCGACACATCAGTCAATAAAGTGACATGCGCACGCGCATGACGGTGATTCGAATGCCGCTGCGTCTGCTCTGCGGACATTTACCTTTCGGAGAGGGTGTTTCTCGAAACGTCGAATTACATCAAGAACGCTCTAGATCAAAGAAGACTATTATAGGGTAGTGATGTTAGGGGGAAACATTCTCCCTATCACACGAGGTAACCCATGCTGCACAAGAAAGAAAAAACAAAAGACGCACTTTACTTGGGACACAGATACCACAAACCGGTGCAGCTAGGCGGTAAAAGGAAAAAATAAACAAATCCAATGGATGGTTCGCGGCAATATTATGTTTGTTATTTTTTACTTTATAAATGAAAAGGTCTACCAACGGCACTGGTGCCCCGTTCAGGTCTAGTTATATTGTAGCGTGAGGTTTTAGTAGAAAACCTTTTTTTCATTTCAGCCTAGTTACGTCGAAGTGGTCTCTCATTTTATTGAACAAGAGTTCGAAGCTAGCTAGTGCGTAAGGATCCAGGATTAGAACAGCGCAAGGGACAGCACACGCAAAACACTGACAAGGGCGGGCGCTGACTGACAACTACAATTGATGCGAGTAGCACATACTCGGATCATGCAATTACTAGTATGAGAAAGCTTTGCGTTCAAGCATCGTCGCCATTAGACGGAAGGTGCACAATGTTTCGTAAGCCTCGGTCACAGGAAGCAACATCGACTTGGTGGCGCTACACTGCATCATTTGAAAAGTTGCGGTGCAGGTACGCAACCTATTGTTTAGCATATCACGTATATTTTACACTTCCTCTACCACTCTAAAGCATTGCTGCAGATAACGATACGACAAGTTTAGAACACAACTCATCCTAATGAATAGCGCCCGTTAAGAGTCTGTTACAAATAGGGTAACTTGTAGTCTTCAGCGCGCCAAAGCTACATCTAGGCTATCAGGTCCGCCTTAGTGGAGGGTTGCAGAATAATTTTGACCACCTGTAGATTTTTGATAAACGGCGAAATCCCAGGGCATGGTAGCTTTCCCTATTCGCCTCAATCTCGAAAGCAACTAGCATGGCTAGGATCAAACCATTGGGTATGATGGGCATGATACCATGAAAGCTATCAGGGACCTTTATAGGACAAGCCAGGAGATGCAAATGTTTCCTTCATTCAGCACTTTGCTCGCCGCTTGCAACACTGTTATTGCTTCGTCCTACTTTTCCAGTTTTGCTAGAATGCTAAAACAAACCCTAAAACGTTCGTCTTATGATTGAAAGATGCATAATTCCATGCCATGGTTTTGACGGTTGAAGGACGGGCGGTTTCAAAGACCCGCGTAGCTTAGCATTTCTCCGGCTTACGACTGCCGGCGCGGGCAGAATTAATGGGCGGCTGTGTTGTGAAAACGTTGCGCTTTTTAATACTCTAGCACATTTATTTGAATGCAATTTCATCCGTGTAAATTTAGTGCTGATATGTACGTGCGGCGGTGCGGAACGTTGTTCCCACGAGAAGCTGCAGGCGACAGGAGTAGGCATTAACCTGCGGCGCGCTCTGGACGTCGCGGAGTAGACCTCTGTTGTACTTCTGGCAGTGGGTTCAGAATACCCGGGATAACAGCGCCTACGTAATGCTTCAGCACCACGTCGGCCACACTGTCGAACACGAAGGCCCCAGCCGTCAAGGTGGGAAGGGAAATCTTCTTCACCAGGTAGCACGGACAATTGCCGGGGTGCTGGTTGTAGATCTGCAGTAGCAACAGTGCCGAAAACTTGAGCAAACTAACCGGAACCAAAAGTCATCGTTGTGTAGTTTTACACGGCGGAATCGACAGCTAACAGGAAGTTATTCACTAACCACTATTTTATCTTGTTTTAATCCATAAACATTTAGGCCAGTGATACCCATTTTTTCTTAAGCCTGTCCGGATGTGAATTTACCCGCAATAAGTGGCCTGGTCGACGCGTTTCACATGAGGACGCGTTTCACATGAATACTAAAATAATGCCAAAATTTAGGTACTAACGGACAAAAAATTATAAAAAACGGAATTTTTAAAGAATGTTCATATTTCTAGTACAGTTAAAAGAGCGCACAATTTGAAAGAACATGATACATACGTTATGTAGATACCTTTATTAGATGCCGAGAAAAATGTACCTAAAAATGGCCAAAAATGCATGGGAAGTATAGGGCTTACCCTGTGTCCTTAAACTGACCTAAAAAAATCAGCTCTTCTTTTAAACACAAATGCTATGCATGGAAGACATTTTTTTTTTCAGAAGCAATAATATTCACGTCAACGAGAACGATGGGATCGTAACGGTTAAAGCTTGGTTTCTGAAAGCTTACGAAGCTTAAGCCGATCATCTTAGAGCTGGCTTTCCTTTTAAACTCAAAGCAAATTCCTGGGGAGATATTGTGCAGGGGAAACATAAGACGTCTAATATCAAAACGTGAAGACCCTGAAAACTTAGTAGTGTTAGCTGTTTGTTTATAAGCTGGCTTAGTCTCAGTCCGTTTTTCGCGAGGATATCATATAACACAATATCCAAGCCAGTGGCAGCCTTACTGTAAAATATTTTGCGAGGTATGTGCTTACTTCGCTGCAAACGACGTCGAAACACGATAGCCTTTTTTGTAGCCGGCCTCAGTAATGTCCTTCTTGCAATTCCCTGCTGCCGCATGCGCTCTTTTCCTTTCTCTCTGTTCTCTCGACAGAGGTGTACGTACATCGCAAATGACAAGGACGGGAAAGAACACAGGACCGCGCTGACTACATCAAGCTTTGACGATACCGCCCATAATATATGCCGTGGCAACAGAGAGAACAATTTTGCTTTACGTTACGTTTTCACATTATGAACCTCTATCGCGACTCAGGCAGCTTTGGATTTCAATTCTGCGAGGGCTATTGGTGGCATGGTGATGAAATTAAATATCTGAAACCGGACACGAAATTCAATATCTTACTGATTGGCGATAAGGTTTCATCATATGAAAATTGGGCTGTAAATCCAAATCGTTTTATTCGTTCTCATCGTGTATATGCAGGTGGTGTCGTCATTAAAGCTTGGTGAAGTATGCCGCCGCTCTGCGTTTTTTTTCTGGTCCTTGTCTTTTGTGCTGTACATCTGTGTCGAATTTGAATCAGCAACATGCCCAAGCTTTGGCACTCAGCTACTCTCTCATTCTTCTGCTCTTTTTTCTTGTTTCCTTGTGTTCTTACTCCCGGTGTTTAATTTGAACTGTGCGGCATTTTATTATCTTCATTTGGACAATAAGGCCATTCTTTTATATAGGCTGGAGCAATCCAGCCTAAGCGGAAACCTGTATGCAATAGAGCAAAAAATTGGACCAGTTCAAACTCGACGTGAAAGCTGTCACGTACAGAGCAGTGTTTTGGTAGATATCTTTGGCTCCATCTCCTGACTAGTTCATCCATCAGGCTGGCATTGATACCGCAATTAGTTATAAGAGGGCGTCGCCGCCCCTTATGACCAATAAACCATCATCTTCATGCCTATTAAAATACACCGGATTGAGTTTTCGTTATTTTGGGAGTAAAATTGGGTTACGTAGTAATATCTTTCTGCTTTTTTATTATTGCGCACATACTTGTGGCCTAGCAACAGCAGCCTCCTTACAACGGCGCTGAGCAAAGATCACCACAAACACTTTGAAAAAGAGTATCGTGTGCCTTTGTGGCGCAAGGTGATTGACATGGGCTGTATAACGGGAGGGAATAAGGTTAAATCCAGACCACGGGAAGCTCGGTGATATTTTTAAAGCGTATGTTCAGGTGCGTGACGCCACGCGACTACGGTAACTAGATAGCGTGATGCGGATTAGCTACGGTGACAAGCTAGGCCCCAAAAATGCTCCGCCCATAGATTTGCTCCAAATTGAAAGTTTCCAATAAACTTGTAGATATCCTTCAGGACAATAGTAAGGAATAAGAATAAGAGTGCATAAATAAGAGTAAATACTAACAGTAAATAATAAGAACAAAATATAAGAGTAAATAAGAGTAAATACTAACAGTAAATAATAAGAACAAAATATAAGAGTAAATAAGAGTAAATAAGAAAGCAGTAAAGTACAGAGTAAAGAGTAAATAAGAAATAAGACCAAGTGCTTGTACCTCGACCAGTTCGGAGAGCAGCTTGTCGCCATCGAGCGAGTCAAGACCGCGGATTCAGCGCTACACCATAATGCGGACAACTTGTAATCCCGACTCTACTCTCATAATCGGCAGACAGGCATCCACACTAGAGTCAGCCATATTTTACTCCGAAAAGCGTACCAGGAGTTTCGGCACGCAGTAAAAAGTTCTCACCGCCGCTAAATATCCAATGAAGAACGAGAGGCATTGCATGGCGGCGGCGGCAATAAGCAATGGTTGTGGAGCCAGTGCTGTAAATGTCGGTAGCATCTCTACGCTCTTCGACACCGAGGCCACTCCTATGGCGATGCTTATGCACAGTGCGGACGCCAGCGGGACCAGCAGCGGGACTCCCGGAGCCAGGAGAGCCTCCATAGCGCATCCTTCGAAGAAGGCTTCGAGCGAGGAGCACTGCGACAAGCCCGTAATTGCGCGTGTTAGAAAGTACTGACAACATTCGTGGCCTATTCTGGGGGGTCTAGAAGTCACCAGGTTTTAGCACAGTTTTCCCGACATTCCTTTGCTACAAGACCTGTTGGGGGTAGCAGCCTTCTGGAAGTTTACTATGTAAACATTGGTCCAAATCACGATAGGAACATCACATTTACCGTGGCCGCTAGGCCGGGGTTATCAAATAACAGTTTTGGATGTATGAAGAAAATAATTGTCTTTTTGACCTTGATGCGAGCAGCCCGCATGGTTTCTGAAACTAAAGAACTCGGTATATTGGGTGAATTGACCCGTTCGATGCATAAGCCACTGCGAACCATTTTTGAACGTTTCAAGGCGGCTTATTTTGTTTCGTAGAAACCAAGAAATGTTTTTTTTTCTGCTGAGGTAGGACATCTGCGTAGAAGCGAATAGGCAGAAAACATGGACTAGATCTCGACAAGAAACGCTGAATAGATGCTTAGCAGATACCGGGGGTTTCTATACGCCTCTCTTCTGAGGCTAACCAACAACAGACAGTCAACGAAAGACACGTAATGGCTACCGTAAGCACACCCAGGAATGAAAGAAGTGCAAGTACTGTGTCCACGCCAATCGTAACATGAAAGGTAGCTTTACGCTGGAAACGCTGATGCATTAAACATGATTCTCGAAGAACACGATTCTTCAATGCAGTTTCAAAGGATAGTAAGACGGGTGTTCTACACTGCTCATGGGAATATAAGGTCTGGCGGACGCTTGTAAGGTACTGCTTCGAGAAGAACAATAAGGCAGTGGCGCACACGACAATATTAACTCGACTCTAAAGACAGTGAGAGAACGCATGGTGCATAGCGTTGGTGTTGGTGCTAACACTGCCACCCGCTAACATTAATTAGTGGACTAAGGTTCACATCCTTCCTGCAGTTATTACGTAACAAAATGTCAGCTGCTGAAAATGAACGGGGGCTATTCCTTGTGTACGTCACAAGTGGCCGACGACATGGTTGCTTTTTTGATGAATACGGAAGCCTGCACTGCTCCTTTAAAGGAGCCATGAAGACAAAATACAAGTTGCGTTTATTAGAAAGATTGGTTAGTCCCGATAACAATGATACCAATATCATCGCAATCTTCGAACAAATAATGGAGATATGAAAGAAAACGTGTGAAGCATTTGCGACCCCCTAGCTAATTTCCCGAAACTTTTCCATGACGTCACGGAACCTTGTTTGTGCGATTGGTGGCCGCCTAACTGACCTGTCGTGACGGCACATGACTGGACGTCTGTAATGGGGCCTGTAGTTCCATTTGACCGCATTACTTCAATGCTAACGTGCATTTAACGCACTGAAAATTGTTTTATTGTTGGCCCGTATGACGTCCTTCTTGCTCATAACAGGTCACTGTGGCGCAAAATTTGAAAGTTTTTAAATACTTCTTGCTTTTTTTCGTTAAAAAAAACATCTTTTGTGGCTGTTATGGAGCTGAGTGAGATACTCAATCCTTGTTCCTTCAAATTAAACCAAGTTGTATTTTCTCTTCATGGCTCCTTTAAAAAAAATCACAGTTGACGTTGTCGTCGTTGTTGTCTGGTGTACAGAAAATCCCCGCTGCTGCGAAGCGTAAATAGGAAACTCATTTTTGTTCCCATAGTATTTTAACCCGGGTATACAGAGTAAGAGCAGAGCGCGTTACCACCGCAGTATGCCAGCACGTTGGTTGTGGTGGCAACAAAAGTTACTCAAAGTAATCCGCGTTACAGGATGCGGCGGCCCATGATCACAACTGGCGAATACAAGTCGCAATTTGGGGTAAGCTGTGGGATGAGCTGACACCATAGGTGCTCTTGAAGTTATTTGACTGTTTCGCGAAAATATCTGCAAGCAGGACAAAGAAAAGCATCAGATGGGTGCGCTGTATAACGCGACGTATTATTCGCTTAAAACGTAAAAATAAACATCTTAAACAGAATTTCACGAATTCAAATTGGATCCCTGCAGGCCAGCTTGGCACACGCTGCGCGTGCTTCTAAGGACTGATCTTTTCCAACAACTCCCCTAAAACTAATAAAAAGGATGCGGAAAACTTCATACCACTCAATCGATTAAAAATGTTCGCGAAATGTCAGCAAATGGCTCTAGTATTTTTATCAAAAGGACATACTTCAGTATTTTAGTGAATACTTCCAAAGCGTGTTTGTTTTTCCGCCCAAGTGTATATACCCATCCGAAGTTCCATTATTGCACACGACAAGGACAAATTTCGTTTCATATACGGTCGTATTTCTTTTCTCTCAAAAGAGAAAAGTAAAAACTCTAGTGGTCTTGAAGGTATTCCAATCACCTTCCTTTGGCGATCGCTTGTTAAAAAACAAGCGATCGCTAAAAAAGGGCGATCGCTTGTTTTCCGGAAACAATCGTCCAACATCCTTAAAACAATCCCGCGGTTAATAACTAAGCATGTATAGCAAATCACATTACCAAATATCTGGAAATACAGTCGGCTTATAATTCCCAAAAAGGATTTATAAAGCGGTATTAACTCAGTTGCTTACTATAGCTTATGCATTGGCATCAACTCACGATAAAAACGGTCGAATCGATGCAATATTTCTATATTCTTGAATTCACAGCGCAAACAAGAACCTAGGATGATAGGAAGAGCACGACACACAGGCGCTGACTAAGAACTGGAGTTTATTGCTTTGACGTGTGGTATATAAATACAGCAGAAAGCTAGTCAACAAAGAAATTGACACATAACCTGTGAACATATAATATAACCAATCCGCCATGACATCACTACCACTATGTGCATATAAACCATCCAGATAGGTGATTTCTTTTGCTGATAGCGCGACACAAATCACCAAAAGAAATCACCTATCTAAATGGTTTGTAAACACATGGTGGTAGTGATGTCGTGGTGGATTTGTTATATTTTATTTTCACATGTCCTATCTAAATGGTTTGTAAACACATGGTGGTAGTGATGTCGTGGTGGATTTGTTATATTTTATTTTCACATGTTGTATTATATTTTCACATTATTGTATTCCAATTTGCAATCATTGTGAAATGGCAGTTTATTTCGATAGAACTGTATTTATGCGTGTAACCAGTTGTAAAAATCCACTAGAGTATAGTTGGACACGACATACACGAAACCTTGGCCTGCAACAAGTCTTTGACTACAAATATTTAGTACTAGTACTCACCACTAATTTATCTTGGAACCAACACACTGACGCCATTACCGCCTTAGCCTTCCGTAACCCTTTTTTTATGACACAAAAAACCCTCCTTCCGGTGTTATGCTCGTGGTCTATCCATCAGGAATCAGACCAAAGTTAGAATTTGCATACGTATTGTGAGGCCCGTCAACCAAAATTAACAGCAATAAACTGAAAAAGACCCAAACGAACAGCTGCACTGTAAATGGGGTCTTTGTTTTCTAGATGAGGCAAAGTTACGAACCAAAACTGTCAGATAAAACAGCATTGCCAAGAAAAATCGGCATCGTTTTCCTAGAAAAAAAAGGTGGCACGAAAATCTGTTAGCTAATGCCCTTGGTCGCCGCTTGCAAGCCCTGGCAAATCTCTCCCTCTACCCCCTCATTTGCGGTCACAAGCCACATCATTTAAGTGAATATATGAGCAGCCTTCTGGTAAAGGGCTTTGCGAATTTATGACAAGGCGATGAAGAGCTTGATCACTTCGTGAGCGTCTTGAGGCGTGCCCAAGAAAATTGTCCTACGGAAGAATTCGAAAAAAGCTGCTAATGCGGTCAAGAGCACTCTCATGCTGTTAATTTATAGTTATTACTATTCTTGAAGGCCTGTTGCGTCAGTTTAATGCCTTTTTTACCAAAACTCCATCGTACCATTCTTGAGAGTCAACTGCAATTGTTTCCATTAAAATGCCGTGTCAACTTCAATGTTTCAATTCAGTCCCATCTAAACTCTAACTTATCGTCGCAATAATGGAACGCACAATTTTAATTGCTTGTGGCTGTAAAATTCCTCCGGTTGACATGTCATACATGTCATAAAATAGCTTTGATTGCATTGCATTTAGGGTTAGTAACAAGCCTTCGCTTTTTTCTCAAATTCGCTTTAGGGGGATTCGACTCATTTCGAAAAAAAGAAACGCCTGAAATATACTCAAAGTTTTGTCCGACTAATTCTCTTTATGATCTAATTAGAGCTAAGGATATCGAAATACTTCAGTCACGATGGTGGTCATTTAGACATGATTTTATTTCCCACCTTTTGCAACGTCAAACAGCAGAAGAGCCGAGACACAACTTGAAAAACATATTGTCAACCCATAGGCGATATGATCACACATGTACCCTGCCACGATATCACGCACGTCCAGATGCATTTTATTTGCTTTATTTATTTACCCCGAACACTGGAATTCTAGAATTGCCTAAAACACGCAATAAAAGGATTTGTGTTGTTTCCCTTTCCAAGGGTAATCTTGTTAGTCTACGAACATTTTCCTGTTTGCCTAATTCATTTGTTTATCTTTTTCTAAACTGACTGGCTGAGCAGGACTTTTATATTTTTATCCTGCCCACCTGCTCGGCCTTGTAAAAGTGCGCAGCGTTATATAAAGACAAGTACAACAATTGGAACAACTCGCACAAAGCTTGAGAAGCCGCACAGCTGGCGGCCCCTCTCTTTGTCTCTGCTACCAGGTTGTTGCACCTCACATGGAATTCAGAACTTGCTGATAAAAGGTGTCCATCAATGGCAAGCCGGGACCGCTTTGTCTGCAGACTGTCATGTCTCTCCCCAAGTGGACCGCGTTAGCACGCGCCAGATACCGGCGCAACCTACTTCGCAAACCCGGGTCTTTCACGTGAATTAGACATCTGTGCTCCCCCCTTCAGGTTCCAACGCCCGTAAACTGGGGAGAGGAACCGCACGCGCGGGATCACGCTACTAACGCTCCGCAGAGTGTGCTCGAAGGTAGTGCTGTCCGATGCCGGGCGCTCCTCACGAGGCGCACCCTCAGAGAACTGAGAATGTTTTTGCATTTTCTGTGCGAGCTCATCACGTGGCGCAAGCCTATGCGCAAGACAACTCCGCTCACTTCCCAGGAGGCCCACGCTCAACTTGTGTCGGTTGCTTTTCTTGGTATTTGACTTGGTAAAGCGAGACAAAGGAACTAGAAGCTAAAAAAGCGCTAAAATTACGCTAAAGGAAGCTCGACGCCAAACAATCTAACAATTACGGCATGTGGTACCAAGCAAGCAGCACAGCTTCTTCGCTTGGCGCGGTTATCCCACGTTCGGGGACACTGCTACCAATCAACGCTGATCGGATGGCAGCCACCAGCTTATCACACAGAGGCAACACACCAACGGCTACCACATAAGCTATACTTCCACAACGCTTGCCAAACTTGGAATGTTGGACGGCGTTGAAATAATAATGCTAAAACCTGTAGCGAATACGATTGCCAACGTTGGTTGATAAAGTGCAATCCAAATACCTTAAAATTGGGTATGACGGGCAAATGCTCGGATGAGATGTTGTTTGGTTTTAGTCAGGCAGTATTTAGCATAACGAAATGTCTAGACTTTGTCTGAATGAGGTTGCGAAAGATAAATATGTTTCGGTAATGACTAAAGACCGGGACTTTAGGCAAAAAACTATTTTTCTTTAAGTCAGTATCAAGCCTATTTGACTTATAAGCAAGAACTAAGAAAAAAAATTTCTGCTTTAGGCAATCTTTAATTTTTCACAAACACACATATTTGAAGCTTTGCTTGTAGATGGGCTTTTTAGCGTCTTGAAATGCTTCTTGAGTTTTTTGTATTACTTTTTGTCATATTTCGCGTACATGTTCCACAAAAGATGCTCTCGCTTCCCAAGCCCGTAACTCGGGACTTGTAACACTCTGCTGATGAGAAAAATCAACGCGCCGTTGAAAGCACGCCGAGACACGGTAACCTGCGCTAGAGCAATTGCCACCCTGTCCAGAGGTTATCCCGAGTAACCATACAAGGACGCCAGAGGACCGAACTCATCGACAGCGCAGACAACGTCGCCGGCGGTTGTCAGGAACAGCTTTTCGTTCTACGTGATTCCGTCTCCCTATGTCAGGGTGTAAATGGCAAAACACTTTCAAGACATGCTGTGGGCATCGATGACGCAATAAAAAAACAAGAAAATAGGAGGATTAACGCCCCATAACCATAAATTTGTCGATTAAGGTCAAATATGTGGACCAAGGAAAACTACGGGAATATCTGACATACGAAACTTTTAACGCGACGCCAAAAATACATGCACAACCATCAGCCAATCCCTAAAAACATGTCGAGGAGTCAAGACGCATCACCTAAAGCACGAAAGGGAAATGAGAGAAAGGGGATATAGCATGACCATCTCTCCATTAATTCAGCCTGGTCGCAACAACCGGCATCCGCACAACAGGATAACTTCAAGGGCATTTACGACCTAGCTCTAAGGGTTACTTGAATATAGTTAGGTGTGCTCTATAATGTTTTCACTCGATGCTGTTGGATGGTATCATTTGGAATAATAAATACCGTCTGCAAGGAGGAGCTACCGATTGTGCCTCTTCCAGGAATTCCTGTTATTACGCGGAGAGAACACAGCTGAAGGCGCAAGACTTCTACTAGAAACACTTTTATATTAGTGATCTATTTGTAGCAGACAAGAACGTCGCAGCACAGTCTATTTGTATACCACGTTACACTTGATAGTAACTTGGCACTTTCGTGCGCTGATTGCACATTCTGAGCAGAATGCATTCTGCAGCGGAAAACTTTTGTACCACTCTGAGTCAGAATGATTTGCTCATTTTGAATGTTTGATACAGGTCCGCTCCTATCCATTCCCCAACAATCTGTTGCTGACTGAGCCATTCTAAATCTCAAATCTGCCTCGGACATACTTCATAAAGTTCTTGGATACTGTTTGCTAAATGAACTTCTAAAGGTCATGAGGGAGAACGTGGATAATCCAAATGGAATCACATTGCGTAGCGTTCCAAAATACAATTCCGCTCCACCTTCAGTGAACATCGAGTGTCAGGCTTTTTTGGCACGCAACCATCAACTTAAAGAACGTAGAACTTCACGCCGTAGAACATTGACACAGTTTTGAGCCATTTTTCTATTGTGGAATCATTCAAATTTCACCTAAATCTGTTAAAATAGGGACTTTTGTACATAACATTTTTACTAATGAAAAAAAAAAACAACTTTCCTATACAACAAGATTTTCTGCTGTTTCCATCCCCTGTGAAGAATTTATCCTGAATATACTCCTGACGTATGTACGATTTGGGCGTAAATATGCAAAACTGGAGTTTTTGCCCTTATGTAAGCCCAAATGACACTTTCAATGCCTACTGTATATATAGCACCGAACTCTGATTTTTCCTGATTAAATTCCGATCTGTGGTCACTATGGTTGTAGTTTAGAAGGAGAGAAGAGAGCTCACGAAAGTGCGGTATCTCTGTTATTTTTTAGTGAACGGTAGTTAGAACAGGTATCATGAACTATTCTTGGTCTGTCTTCGCGAAATGCAATGCGGTGTGATTTCATTAATTTTCCCAATTTCTGCTGGAAAGCCGGATTTTTTTTTTACTGTCGGCCCAGTGAACGGTGTACTCGATATAGTTGTAATTTGTAGGCGACAGGCTCAGGATGGCTTTTAACGTTATAAAGCGCACTCTTTATGATCCCCGGCAGTATTTTGTAGGATTCCATGAACGTATTTTAGTGACAATGGTTGGGCTGTTTCAATCAGATGGGTTTTCAGAATGGGAGTAACAAATACGTCCACCTACTCCTCGCACATTTTTCTTCATTAGCGAGAAGACATTACAAAACGTTTTATTTCGGAGACCTGCCTTGCAAGCCATATATTTCCAGCTTTATATAAGGCACTTCTTTACTGAATAGTCTGGAATGGTGTCATTGCTTTCATCTTAAAAAAAATCATGATCAGGAGCACGCCATCTACTTCAATTCCGCTAATACGGTTCAGTAACCTCTGATAGTTTTACCACTTTGGAATAATGTTAGAATAATATCATCCTAATCACTCAGGAACGATTATGTCAGCATCTCCTGACTCCGACCACACGTTACCTCACCGGATAATGTTGCAGTAGATGAAGGATTGGTATGTCCAGGAAGTCTTTCACAGCAACAACTTGAGCTTTGTAGCACAACCAATGACGCGTAGCGAGTACGTGGTGCATGCAACGAGTACGATTTGATCATTTCCATGCAATGAGACCGCGCTCAAACTGCGGGAAGCCGTACATAGGGCTGGGGCGATACTATTGTTGGCCCGATGGTTCCGTGTCCAAAATGTACGACGGCTGTACACTGCTCGGCTGTTCTGTCTGCAGGACTGATGCTGGGGTGAGTCAAGCGGGATGCGTTTGAGTTGCTCAGTTGGATCAAGTCAGCCAGGGGGCCGGCAGGGTCTGCGGCATTCTCGGGTCTGCCCAGCCGGGTGATGAGCCAGCACGCTCTGCTAGTGAGCACGACCTGCGTGGCGAAAAGGCGGTGCACGCAAGCGAATCTCCCTGCCGCCGCGTGTGCAGGCCTGAAATACCAAGGCTCACAAAAGAAAAGCTGAACAATTTCTTCACAATTTCTGAACAATTTCTGAACAATTTCGGATTTCTGATATGTAAACGGGAAAAGAAATACGGAATTACTGCGTCGGTATTTTTTATGAAATGGAATAAGACACTTGCAGCACCAGAAAAACATACAAAATAAAAAAGCTGACCGGAAAGTTTCCGCCCTACCGCATAAAAGACTCTCCGCTTTTCTACGGACGACATTTCAACGCACATCAAAACGTCAACTTTACGTGCGCTGAGAAACAAAAGTTCAGAAAATTTTTCGCGTCAGATGCCTTTAAACAACACGGGTTACATGGTTTGTATTATTGCATCATCTGGTAGGCGGAATTAGCAAATGTTTTCAGCAGGCTGCTCGTCAATAAAAATAACAACTTTCAAGTGCATGGAATACAGGCTGGTTATTTAGAGAAAAACTACATATAAAATTCACATAATTGCTCTAAGAAGAGAACACTTCTTCCGCTAAAAACTTTCAAATACGCATTTCCCGGCGTACCACCCTGCTGTTCCAGAAAAGGCTGCCTCTAATCTCACGGCAGCCGTGAGAATTACCGACGGGAATTTCTCACGGCAGTTTCCATAAAAGCTGGCTGGCGTAAAATTTGTTGAACAAAATTACGTCCCAACGTCACCTAACATAAACTCACTGAACCTAGTGTAACCTAACCGAACGCGTCGTAACCTACCAAATCTAGCCCAACTACAACAAACCTGACCTAGCACAGCGGCACAGAACACAACCTATATTAAACGTAATTCAACCCATTCTAGAATTTCTGTGCGTCGATTTGTTTATATACTAAAAACCAGAGTAAAAGAGTAAAATCATCATGACCCAAACATTTCAAAACTAAAAAAACATCGCAATGTTTGACTCCAACCTGAGCCTTCTCGTTTAAAACCAAGTGCTTACCACAGCGCTACAGGGGCAGCTGCAAACACGGCTTTTTAGGGAGTATTTATCCCATAGAATCACCGCGTAGCGTGCTTAGGCGACTGCCGGGAGAAATTTATTACTGTAGTTCTCACGGTTGCCGGGATAATAGACACTATACCTCCAGAAAACATGCCAGCGATATCCGCTTAATGTGATTGCCGTGGCGCAAAGCGCAAACTCACCGATATGCCGAATAAGTTTACTTTGCCCAACACACAGACCATGGTTAGTAAACCTAGACCTTGCGCATTCCCAAAACCTATGTGGAAGGCTGCCCCGTCCATGGCTGGGAACCAGTTCACCATCTCGCCTTCTATTGTTGTTGTTGTTCCTTAAAATTATTGGCGCATACCCACGCAGGGGATCGCCCAACATCAGTCGTTAAACCGAAAGAGATAACTGCCTAGGTAGATTATTCGAGGAAAATTAGAAAAATGTGGACGCTTTTTCTTCTGGTGTTTGAGGAATCGAGTTCGGAAATTAGTCAATATAAAATAAAACAGAAAAAGGGAAAGAAAGAAATAACTAAATAAAGAAGAAGAAGAAGAAGAATAAGAAGAGAAAATATCCAGAAATGAAGGCTTCTGGAGGGCTTTGGTAAGGCGCCAGAATAAGAATCGAATCATGTTGTGGATCTTTTGTGCTGTCTTTTTTCGTCTTCTTGCAAGACCCTATTCACGCGAAGTTAAGGGCCGTCGTCATCTTAAACTCGCGAACTGTCAGCGATGAAATCTCCCTCGGCACTCATTATCGCAAAATATTCAAAGTCACTGGGTGCTTCATATGCTTGCGCCTGTTTAGTTTCTTCCAAAGCGTTGGCCAAGGACTTGATTTCGAACGAGTACGCGAGTGCAATCACGCGCCTATCCCCGTGTTCTCAGCCATTGTCATCGCACCCGAGCTACTGGCGGATTTCCAGTCTCCCTCCTCCCTTCCTTCTGCCCTCAGAATGAGTCAGCATCTGCGCAATGCGGGGAAGTTTCAAACAGCTCGAAATCATACCACAGTTACATCGTACCAAATGGCCCCCGACTAGCCGCAGTTTTCGCTGCTAGGTAGTTAAATTGGAAAATTAACCCGGGAAAAAAAATTTAATGATGATGGCTACATCCCAGGTGAAGGTGATACATAAACGCTAAAGCAGGTGGTTTTATAATGTGATAGTCGGGTGCCCTCTGTGCGGAGATGAGGGCGTAGAATTTACATTAGGAACATTGGCAATTACTTACTGCATCTGGTATTGCTTTGAGCAGTACATTATCTGTTCGAATCTCTTGTTTAGCAATGTAGACAAAATTGCACAAATTGCAAAAACTGTTTACTAATGTGCAGAATCCCTGCTCCAGTACTAATCACGGAGATTTTGATATCCACATTTCGCTATTACTATCCCAGTACGCTGTGACACTTTATTGCTTTAAAGTTTTCTTTTGTTTTTGGCGTAAATCGAGCGTATTTATTACGGTATAGGGAATAAATGCTTTAACTTCGCAAATTATATATTTTTGTTCCGATTCAAGCCGTAGTGCTTGGTTGGCCATTTCTTGGGTTATTTTATATTCGTATTCTCTTCATTTTTCTTTGTTTTTTTTGCCTGGTGGAGATAAGGCTAAAAGATGCGTATTTTTATTTATTTGCGCATTATTTTTATGGGATTCATTATTTATGTTTTTTTTTATTTTTTTGTTCTCACAATTGCGTTCGACCAATTATCTCCAATTACGAAAGTTCAGCTTAAGAAAGGAAACGCTGGAAGAAGTGAAAGAATATAAAAACCTCGGACAGAGTGTTAGTGCTGACGCCAATCACGATAGAGAAATTCGGCGCAGAATAGGTATGGGCTGTTGAGCACTAGGCAAGCACTCCCAAATAATTAAAAGTAAGCTACCTCTATCACTAAAAAGAAAAAGAAAAAAAAAACAGTGCATACTGGCCATGATGACATATGAAGCGGAACCTTGCCGGAACCTTGCCCTCTTACTACACAAATGAAAAGAAATTTCAAATCGGCTAAACGGGCTACAGGAACTTATAGTGATAGGAGTAACAATTAAAGACAGGAAATGAGCTTTCTGGATCATGAAACGAACTCCAGTTGATGATAACCTAGTTCAACAAAAAAGACATGGACTTGGGCTGGCCATGTAGTGAGACAAACCGAAAACCGGTGGACAACAACAACAACGTCACAAAAATGTCCTTGGGCCGCTTAAGTCTCCTTCGTGCTTTGACGCCGAAGGCTTGGCGATAGTTATTACAACTTGCTAATTACTTCATTGTATTTCTTTCTCTTCGCTTTTGTTTCGTTGCCCTCTGGCGCGAGTTAATTTGACCGGCTTCTTTTCTGCTGAATCAGAGATTGCTTCTCGGCTAGTAGGTACATTGCTACTTAAAACACTCTCCGCTAACTGGATATTGACGACGACGCAGGACGGCGAGACAAGATGCACACATACAAGCTCTAAGCGAGATCGGAGGAAAAAGAGGCGACGATTGCAACTATCAAGAATTGAAAACAGGTGAAGTTTTGTGTGGTGGTTTTGAGTATTTTCTTTCTATATTTTCGTTTCCAATGTTTCCCAATAGTGTCGAGACATAAACCGAGCTGTAGATTTTCTTTATTGCAGAAGTTTGCTATTCAGTATAAAGAAAAACTAAATACACAGATAAACTCTGGATTCCGGAAGGAATCGGAGCAGGGGCCCATAATCTGGACTTTGTATCCACGTCATGAAATCGGGCGGAACTCCTGGGCTGAAGCCAGATTATAGCTGCGTTTTCTTATGTGTGCATCTTGGCTCGCCGTCCTACGACTTCATCCGTGTCGGCTCAGCGCCGTGTTCTATAACTTCTTTTCTGCTGCACCGCGAATGAGTCTCTTCTTTCGCTTTCGTTTCTTCATCTTACGGCGCGAATAACATAAGCAAGCAGACTAGAACACGCCACCGAGCGTTCTACGCGGCTGGCGTGCCACCTATACTCACGTGCCATGACGCTCAGGTGTAACGCAGGTGTACATAAGAAAGATCCAAGAGCCACATCGCCAGACTGTTTGGCGACGCCCGCTCCGATTACGAGCGCGCCGAACATGAAACGTTCTCCTAAACCACTCAGCGACCACTTAGCAAATTAAGTTTTTTAGCCCTCACAGTCTTGCAGCTAGTACTTCGGCTGTGGAAAATGCCAAACCGACAATTTGGTGGCACCACGCATCGGGTACACCAGGTAGGTAAGCTCAAGCTGCTGGTTACCAGATAACTTTATGCCATTTATGCCGAGTGAAGCCAGCGAAGAAGAAGGGGTTGTCCATAGATATAACACCGCTCCCCCCTCCAAACTGACCACCGAGGCCATGCCCTCTCTTGTTCCCCTTATACGTCACTGAGGACGCACTTTTTAAAGGGACCCTGAAACACTTCCGATAAGCGCTTTTACTCTTTCCTTCGCGTCAGGAACCACTGCGAAAGCTATAGTTATCGCCAGCACGAAGTGGCACTGCGTGATTTGCTCGTCGTACCAGATACGCCGTCCGCTTCTGCTTTGTTTTTGTGGCTTTTTTTAAGTTGCTATCAAAAAGCGTTCATTCCTGCAACTGAAGGAAAACCGGCCAACAGCCGCTACATGGCCTTGGGGACGTAATTGCAGCCGTCGAAGAACGTGAACACCGGGAAAGAGACAAAAAAATAGCTGTGGCTTAGCTCGACTATGCCAGGATATACGTAGGGTGAGCTAAGGTTCAGATAGTTCTTCTTAGCTTTCCTGGTTGTCTAGGATTAGCTTGAGTATAACGCTTACTGCTGCTTCAATGACACCACACGGTATACGCATTATGTGACACATGCATATTTATCAAGCGGCTCCGGCGCAGGGTCACAAATCGCCCCAGAGCTAAACTGGTTCCACAGGCACACGCCGGTGTTGCTGCGACGCACGAGCCATCAGTTCCACACCCGGCCACCACTCGCATGACCATCAAGTGGACTGGGCCGCTACGTGCGGAACGGAGGTCGGCGAAGACGCTGGGCGCGTGGGGTGCGCGAGAGAGACGCCGGGCAGCGAGCAACGTTCGGTGTGACGTGTGACGTCACTGCTCCTCGCGCATGCGCAGCACAACTCGCCAGGAGCCACGCGAAACTGCGCAACCTCGGTCATTGGAGCTACGCTACAAAATCATTTGAGCGATTGTACAAGTTATCTGATGGGCATAGAGCAGTAATTTTTGGCTGAGGTACCCCCTAATCTAAGAACTGGGTGTGTTGAGTGACTACGTTCTGCAAGCTTTTATGATTTCAAAAAAAAAAGTTGAAGAAGGGTTGCAGGGTATTTTTAAAGTAAGGCATGTGTGGAACAGTCATGTCAAAGCTACCAATAAGTGATATCGTAATGCTGCATCATGCGAGCTGGGAGGGATTGCATGTACCACAAGTTGCAGGCAATCCAAGTGGGTAACACTCGTCAATCGAACGGCGTAATCGATTAATAGGATCCTGACCTCGAATTGCTTTTATGTAAGAGTGCCGGGCTCAATTTTTTGTCACAAAATAACCAATTATTTTGATTCGACAAGTGAACAGAGATTGTCTTCACAGTTCCCTGCTATAAATCTCACTGCTTAAGGGAACGGGAAAGGAAGAGGTTTTGCGAGTATGGCCATTACAAGCCTAGGTGCTTAGTGGTGTTCGGGACGTAGCAAGAGGGGGAGATGTAGGGTTAGGTGTAGGGGGAGATGTAGTGGAGTATCGAGGTATTGTAGTGTGTGTCTGTAGTAGAGGACAAATGTTAACCGCCAGCTCGCAATGAGAGGACCAGGAACGCGTCGTTGCTCGCGTCCAGGTTGCTGCGCTGGCTCGCGGCTTTCTGGGCGAGCAGAGCCCCCCACCTTTAGCTCACTCAATTAATTTTTCCCACCCCCTCCGCCCCCTTTCCTCTCCTTGCCGAAGTTCCCGCTGTAACTGATATTTGCCTGCGCATTTCTGGATTCCTGTTCAGTTCGCCTCAGACTGGCGGAATCAAAGACATTAAAATTATAGTGCAAAGTGGATAGGACCACATTATTAGAGTTCAACGCTAGGCCTGCGTCATGTGGAGTCATCTTGTGGTTTATAGAGTACGAATACCAACCCGGGAAACAAAAAGTAGCCACTGTTTTATTGACTTAATGTGATAGAAACTGAAAAGCGGCACTTCAATAAAATGAAAGGAATTGCATAGCGAAGCAGGCAGGCGACTGATTAGCACAAAATGAAATGACCGCGTATCTGCTCCTTTCGTTGCAAATGTCGACGAAAGACGATAGTCAACTGGCGCCCCTGCCCAGTCAATGCCTCCCTTCTCTTTCCCGCTCACCTCTCATGTTGTTAATATCCCGTCTCGTTCCTCCCAACATAACAAGTCAATTTAAATTTACTGCGTTCCACTGCTCCGAGTCGGGTGTCTCGATACGAGCGCTGCCCTACTCCACGAGCGTTCCAAGCGGAACGTAGATCCTATCTAGTGGAACGTTTCGTTGCTATTGCCGTTTAATTTCTTTGATGCCGCCAGTATGTAGTGCGGGCAACTGCAGGGGACAGTTTTGTGCCATTTATGTACTATTTAATGTGCTAGCGTAAAAACCAAGCTTCCATAAATTTTGTACTGAAGTAACACTGAAAATATTAGTTATGCATCGATTTACTGCTTATAGTTGCATTACTTGTTGTTCTTGTTAAACAATGTTGACAAGTATGAACATTTATACCGGACGTAGATGTTTAAATTTGGCTGAGGTTATATAATACTGTTGCGCAGATTTTGTTTCACTTTGGCTAGGTGGCTTAATCGAGTCAGCGACAGACAGACATACAGATAGACAGACCAAAATTTCTGCGTTTAAGTAGCCCAAGAAGGACTATCGCCTTTAAATTGGGCGAAAATCTGCGGCTTATTACCAAATGTTGAAAGACGGTAGTCTTTCGCTGCCCCTGCCCAGTACCTTCCTCTTCTCTCCCTCCTCCAACCGCCAATGCTGTTCCCCTACTGTCTTGGGCCTCCCATGACAAACCCAGTCGAGGTTTTCGGATTGGAATTCAATTTTGCAGCGTTCGCACTGCCTACGCGTTTCATCCTGGGACCATATGTCCCTGTTTGGCATGGCGGGCGACCCATGATTTCCAAGCTTCAGCAAGCCCCTCTTTTTGTATTAGTGGATAAAGTATTGTTTTTAAAGCTTTCTTTGTTTACTAATGGAATTCTAACACCCACGCCTATTTTTTACTAAAAGAATCGTTTCGTCTTGGTTAAAATATCACTAGGCTTTTATTAGATGCCAAGCATCTCATGCTTCGTGCTGTGTCCCTCTCTCCGTTGCTGTCATTGTTCGCCATCCGCACTCTACTGCGCATGCGCGTCTCTTCAGCCCCGTCAGCGTTTGGGCTGACGAAACCGCAAACGCTGACGTCAGCGCAATAGTTAGGCGGCGCCCGTTTTCGATCCCACGACTCTGTGGCCGCAACGGGAGGTACGTGGCGCTCTTCCCACTGCGCTACAAACGGAGACGGCAGCATGTGCTACGAACGCACCTTATGTCCTTCACTCATTCAAACTACGTCAAGAAGCTACTGATACAACGAAGGCACGCGAAGCTGAAGATCAACGGAAACGACGAACTGAAAACTAATGGGAACTTCAGTGGACCCCATGGCCGCTTCGCACACTGCAGGGTTCCCCTACGGGGAGATAATGTAATTTTTTTGCTAAAATTTGTTCACAGGTATGCGGTATGGTACCGGGTTCGGTAGCAAGAAAATGTGTTGCCTATGCGATCCTCTCGTTGAAGAATTATCTTACCGTTTCGCTCAGCGGCTGAATCGACGAACAAAGGGAGTTGTCCAGTTGTAGAGATTGCGCATTATCTGCATGAAGCTACTTGGCGGTGACCCTGTAGTTCCTCTCTACAGTGGGTTGAGTAGTTGGGTTGCCATAATAAATTCTTTTTATTACAGACAGTTCTAAATATTCGAGCTTAAGTAGCCCTAGAAAGACTACCACCTTTAAAATCAGCTGCAACAAGACGCGCCGCTACTGTTCCACCTGCTGCGAAAATTGCGCGACCATCTCCATGTTCACCCGCGCCCGCACACTAACATGATAAAAACACAAAGGCGAAAATCCCCGACAACGCGAGTAGCCAAAAAGGAAGGCCCCACCGTGAGAAAGACGCAGCACAGCAGCGCCATGCGTTGTTTTGTGTATTTCCCGTTCAGAGCCCTGGCAATACCCACAGGTGTCTGACTGAAGCCGCTAATTTTCCTATGCGTGTGTGTGTCTGGGAGGGGGGGGGGGTGCACTACAAATGGGGGCTGCAGTCCTCCCAGTTGATGTAGGCATTTGGCTGCCGTGGCAGCACTGTCCCACTCATCTGCCGTGCTTGTTGCACACAACAGAAAAGTTCGTCGACGGGTTTGTCCGAGGTGTGATTGCTTGCACTGTCGTCTCTGTAGCTGCCGTGTTGGTTAGCTGCTTGCACGGTGGAAATCTGCAGCTCTGGGGAAGCAGCACTGAGGAAGCTGAGAGCGATGGACCAAAAAGGGTAGTAATGTCGTCATACGCAAGCATCATAGTTTACTAGACGTTCCAAGACCCGAGCTTGAGCGAAACACCCGGATTCTGGCATTACCGTTCCTACTATAAAAATGGCCTGTTTACGAGGAGTCCACAGTGCGAGCTTAACCTCAGGAGATGCGGCTAGCGAGGGGTGGTCGCCCCTTCCAGCACACCGCAGATGAAAGCACGTTAGGAACAAGCAGCGAAATTCGCCGTCGCCGTGAACGGTCTTTCCACACGGCGACATAAACTACGAGCAGCGCAATACGTAGGTTACAGATCGAAGCCATTCGAAAAGAAGCGCTCCTCCAGCGACAAGACGGGAGAGCTGTTCGCCAATGCGAGGCGAAAAAAAGTGTCGAAGGCGTTGAGCTGGCATTATGCTTCTAGACTCACAACCCACACATGTCCTTAAATGTGTTCGAACGTTTTATTTTCATAAGAGCGGGAAATTATCCCGCCGCGGGCGTACGACGGTGCTATATGTTCACTCGGAAACGGCACTACACGAGAACATAGTCCTAGCGTACCTGAAACAGGTGGCTCAAAACGGAAGCCTAATAAAACCAGATGGGCGAACGTACGTATGCAAAACTATCCCTTGAATGCGCCCAACGGAATGGCGCGAACAATTCCGATGGCACAAACCATGCAGTTATTTGACGCGAATCACGTCAATAATCGCGGCCGTTTATATGAGTGGTTCCAGTCACAAAACGACTACCAAATGCTCTTCTACTAAAACTGCAGAATACGAGAAAGAGCGGCTTCAGCGTGCATAGTGCACGCTGTCGGTCTGTTTGTCTGTCTATCTGTTTGTCTGTGATTCGATTCAGCCACCCGGCCAAAGTGAAATGAATGCTCCGCAATAGTTTTATATACTCACAGCCAAATCTAAACGTCCAAGTCTGGTGTCGGCGGTCACACTTGTCAACATTGTGGAAAAATAACAATACATTACGCAAATATAAGGAATCAAATGAATACATAAGTGATATTTCAGTGTACCTTTACTAAAAAATCATGGATGCTTGGTCTTTGCGATAGATAATAAAATACTACATCAATGGCAAAAAACAGTCGCCTGCTGTTGCCAACGCTACCTCCTGGCGTCATTTAAAAAATCAAACGGCAATAGCAACGAAATGTTCCACTAGCTTGGATCCACGTTCCGCTTGGAACGCTCGTCGAGTAGGGGACGTGGTTGTATAAACGTTCTGGTATGGTGCCTCAATACACGCCCGTCTCCGCCGTAAGGCCGCGCTGGCAGCGAGACACGCGACTTGGAGCAGTGGAACGCGGTAAATTTAAATTGACTTGATCAAACCTCTAGCGTGGTATCTTAGACGGGAGGGGACACAGGCTACGAACAGCATGAGAGGTAAGCGGGAAAGAGCAGGGAGCCCTTTACTTGCCAGGGGCGCCAGTCGACTCTCGTCTTTCCGCGACATTTTCACCGAAAGCAGCAAATACGTGGTCCTTTTTTTTGCTTGTTCACTGTGTAACACTGTAGCAGGCGACCGACTGAAAATGGTAACACTCTATAACAAAAACTGAGAGAGCCGCCGTTTTACTTGTTATTTTACCATTCTTTAGAGTTAATCGGCGCCGTGGGCACAGTATATTTATGCGACCCCAGAAGCGCATCTCGGTTGGAGTTGACGATCACACTTGTTTACACTGCTTTATTCTCGAGTGCATGTACTCACAAGTACCTTCACTCGCGTGTGCTGTATTCATGATCAGAGCAATTATGAGTGCATTACTCGCGAGTACATTACTCGTGAGTGCATTACTCATGAGTACTTATACTCATTAGTACTGATACTCATGACTACAGTGCTCAAACGCAGTGATACTAATGAGTACTTATAGTTATGAGAACTGTGCTAATGAGTGCTGGGGAGTACGATTAGAACTCATACTCATAAGCACTTATACTCATGAGTACTGTATTAGTAGCAACGATACTCATCAGCCCTTATGAGTACAGTATTCACAAGTACTGATGCGTATGATTACTACTCGTACTCATAAGTACTTATAATACTCATGAGTACTGTAATTACGAATACTGGCCTCATGTCTGTACTCGCTGGTCATAGAACTCACTCTTTTTTAAATCTGGGTGTGCACCCATTAATCACCATACCCCCTCGTGAGTTTGAGTGCAAATGAGCACAAATGAAAGTACTCACGAGTGCTTGCGCCGACCTACGATAAAAGCAGAGCATTTTCATTGGTTGCGTGCCTTTCAAAACACGTTTTAGCAGCCAGCAGCGTTCACTTCGAGGCGGGATAATGAATGCTGGCCCCCGAGGAATGTCAGAAGTGTCGGCATGCACTGAAACAGAAAGCCGAAGATTGCCTCACTGAGGTCAGTCATACATGGCACTACAGACAGGGTTATCGCGAAGGGTGACAGGCTTATCGCGAAGGGTGAAATCGGGACGCAGACGCAAGTAGCATGCTTCGGAATCAGAAAACATTTCGTTGGAGTAAGAGAAATTCTAGACCATCGTAATGTATAGGCATTTCGAATTGAGTTGTGGAGCGTTGGATAAATGTTTAATTGGTCATCCTCTGATCACCCACTCTGGTCACCCACTCTGACAAATACGTCGCAATTTGCCAAGCGTCGTGGCCACTAGCGTTTGTCCTTTTTTCAAGTAAACCACGCAGATAGCTGCGACGTTATTTCGACTGTCTTCATCAAATCCTCTCCTAAATACTGTTGGAATCTGTGCTAGTATTAGTATTTATATTTTAAGTCCAGTTTTGCAAACCTAAAAATTGAAAAGGGGACAATGCTTGACCGTGTTTGTGCAGATAATCTAAAGCATAGGGCAGTAACCGGAAGGACGACGGGGGGAGCGCTTCTGCTCCTGTTTTTACTGCGATATTTCTCCAATTTGAATCATTTTCACAGGACGCAATGGCCTTGAATTTTATGGTGAATCTATAGATGTATAATTTCGCCTGTTCTCGCACACATGTGGGCCTTAAAATCAAAGATATTTTGGTTCGCCATCAGATGGATATTACCTTTGACTCATGCTGGCGGCCTATGCTGCTCCTTTATAGGTAGCGGATTCGTGTAGAGACCGCCTCGGTGTAATCAGCAGGGTTTGCTTAGCTTAAGCAAATAATTCATAAAAATTAAAAAAACGGTTAATCCCTCAATACAGCTAGCACTGGATAAATGTAGCTGGAGATCTTTGGGAGGAAATTTTGTCCTGAAGTGGACACAACCAAGCTATGATGATGATGATGATGATGATGTCTATTACGGCCTCCATAATTTGACATGGCTTATATTGTCCTCGAAGGCTTGTTCCCAGAAATGAATTTACTTTTGGAGGTGAGGATCTTTGTAAGCTTGGTCTTTCTTAGCCGGCTTTTATAAGTGCGGAGTACCTCAGGGCAGCAAAATGCCCGTCCGCGTCCGTGCGCATAGCATTTAAAATTAAAAAAAAAACCACACAGGCACCGGCAGGATTTCAGCCTGTGTCTGGGAGACCAGACAGTGTTAGTGACAGTCGTCTTACCCATTGGACTACGACCGTGAGTAAGTTCCCGAGAGTCCACTGATCTTGTAGCACCATGGCATCTCCGTCCTGTGTCGTATGATCTGTCTTTGATACGATACAATAAGAACAAGACACCAAGAAGTGGGATTTTGCAGCATTTCATGTATCTGCAGGATAAATAGAGGGCTGCAGAGTTTTTCAGCGATGCATCTAAAACGTCCACTGCGGTGTCTTGTGCTGCGCATGGGCCCAATTTTGAAGCATGTAGAACAATAAATGTTAATACAAATATTTTCACGGCAGAAGCATATGGCATATTTCTGGTTGTAAGTCACATAGTTGAACATCATATTTCTACATCCGTAATTTATACAGAGCGTCGTCGCTATAATTTATTTATAGCTGAGCGTCGTCGGTGCATTATCATCCGGAAAGTCATCAAAAAACCATGTCATTAATCTTGTCTTCAAAACAATTATGGTAGCTTATTCCTCAAACCTTGGGGTGACTGTGTGTTGGGTGCCAGGCCTCTCTGGCATTGGCGGTAATGAAGTGGCGGATGAAATGGCCGCCAATGCTGCACTCCGAAACACAGTAGATATGGCAACACTACCTTACACAGACCTCAAGCCACACATTAGAGAACAACTCCGTAAAACTTGGCAAGCGGACTGGAGCGAACAGACAGACAACAAACTACACGTAATAAAACCACACTTGGGACAACACACTACTGACTCACACAACAGGCACATTGAAGTTACCTTAGCTAGGTTACAGATAGGCCATACGCATGTAACGCACTCGCACCTGCTCACGGGATCTCCAAGACCCCTGTGTAGCAGGTGTGGGGAGGGCCTATCCGTAGTCCACATAATCATACAATGCAAGGCACTTTACACAACACGACACAAACAGTTCAGAGAACTCTACAGACAACATATTACCCTACACCCATCGCTGTTTCTAGGTGACGATGCTATGGTTTCCGTGAAACGCGTTTTTAAATATTTGTCAGATGTTAAGTTTTTAAACCTCACTTCCTATCATGCATAATCAAATCTGGCCCTATACACAAGCCATCACCATTATCATTATTGATCTTACTATGTCCAGTTTACACATTTTATACCTACCTTTTGTGGTAATCACTTCTTTTCATTAAATAACTTCTTTGGCGCTCTTTACCCTCGTCGGCCGTGCGCCATTAAACACCAACCATCATCATCATCAAGTTCCCGAGAGTCAAACGGCTTACCCCCTCGCCTGTAACAGTGCGGAGTACCTTAGGACCTCCCAATGTCTGTCCGCGTCCAGCCGCGCGCACACCACCATCAAGCGAAATTCGATTTGAGCCATGAGTTGCAGCTTCAGTTAGGAAATAATCAAGGTGCAACTCACGGCTCAAATAGCATGACGGTCCGGGCGCAAATCGGATGTCACTCGGGGCGCAACTTGGATGTCGTTTCGAGTCCCCCTACTTCGCAGCTTCGCCATCATCCACGGAGTGGAGATGCTGCCATTTTTACATTGTGCGTTGCGCAGTGAAGCATGCCCACCTACGGAGACATTATTGTTACAGCTGCAGTGTGCACTCCTCTTCACTGCCGCCACCTTCTCAAGTCGTGCATACTGCTCGGCAAGTGCAGCGTCTATCTTTCTCCTACCATTTCACAACGAAGTGGTCTCGTTACGGGCACCTGGGCCGCGCGCCAGAGCATGCGCCGTAATTGGCGTAACTGCACCATAATACAACGCGATTGTCTTCACTGAACATTGCGTTTTGTCTTGAGCCTAGGACGAGATCTGCCCAAAGTACTCATAATTCAATATAGTAATTCCTCCACCCCCCCTTCTAAACCCCAAAATTGAAAATCAATCCAGACCGTCAACTCCACGGGGCTTCCCCAACTTGTCTAATTTTCCTTATATTCTGCACATCTATCGTTCTCTACTCCGTGGTTCTTAGCCCTTCCTATTCGTCGAAGATTTGCTCCAATGCTACAGCAAAAATGAAATGGGAAATGGTCACGTCTCAGTTGAGCGAGCCATAATTTCACACCACGGTTTGGATGGTTAGACAGGTGTTTTCAAATGAGTCTGTTGCCTAAAATTTTTCCTATTATAACTGCCCAGCTCGAGCGCTTTAATGCGTGGGTCCTTTGGAAATTCCGTGGTTGTTTCATTCCATAGCGCCATTATATCAATGCGATTAGGTCTGCGTAAATTTTATTCCCAGTTGTAACTTTTGCGGTCTGAACGTTGTTCCTTAGGACGATGACACAGCCGACTGGAGTGTGCTTCACCCTCTGGCACGCTGTCGACGTCGCCAAGCAGGCCTCTGTACTTCTCCTTGTGGCAATGGGTTCAGGATACCCGGGATAAGAACGTCTACACCATACTTCAGTACTAAGTCGGACACAACGTCTAGCACGAAGCCAACAGCCGTCAAGATGCAAAGGTGGATATCTCTTGCCATTGCCGGGTACAGCGGACGGTTACTCAGCCGTTTGTCGTAGATCTGCAATGGCAACAGCACCGGAACACATCAGCAAATAACGCACGAGCACGGGTCATCCCCTGCGCTTTTACCACGCCGGAACTAACGCTTAAATGCAGTCAACCAGTTACCTTTCCTTGTTGGTTTTTACTGCGTAAGGCTTCAAGCAAATTGTCTACTCCCCTCTCCCCCCCCCTCCCCCCAACGGACCAATCCCCTGCTCCGGCGCAATGCCGGCAACATATCTTCCCGACACAACCCCACCATCGGCTGGGGAGCATTTACAGTGCACTCTTAATAAAAAAAATTACGCCCACCTCCCCTCGCGGGAACCCTGGTGTGATGCAACGCATCTCATGGGGGTTCCATTGGCGTTTTTCATTGTATTGATTACGCTTATAGCAGGGATTCTCACGCGAAGGGGTGGTGGGCGGACGACCGTCGACTGAGACCGCCGCAGCGCGACATGCCGCTTTATATTCGCAGCGCTCGAAGGAGAGGAGAGCGCGGAGAGAGTACTGCATATGCGCAGCGCCGAGCGCAGCGCCGCCCACCGGCGCCTAGCAACGGAGTGAGAGCGCCCTGCGCCAACCCGCAGCTGTTTGGGAGAGAGTGTTCGCTTTCGGAGGGAGAGAGGAGGAGAGGCGCAGCTGTGTGGACAACGCCGGACAGACGCAGGAAGGACAGAGGGGCGAGCACGGGATGCGTTGCATCTAAAACGTCGTAAAATTGTAGTAACGGCCGTATTTAGTAACTCCGTACGAACCGTACTACGCCGCGGTACGGTAGGTGTGCTCTGCCAAGAGTAATCGCATAGTTAGGAAATTAACTGAGTGTAGGAAGTAGTATGGACGAGATTAACGTCATGCCTATGACTAGGATATGCATGGTCAGTTAGTAAACGCATGTAGCTCCGAACAATGTTACAGCTAGGACTTTACAAGTGGAGGTAGTGGTGCTTACTGCCTGCTACAGTTAGTAACCTTGAATAGTGCTACATTTAGTACCTCCAGTTACTAAGTACCTAGTGTATACACAGACAAGTAACTTGTTTGCATTCTATTAGTGAATGCCCCAACCTTTTTTAGGAGGGTGGAGTTAAGCTATAGTTTTTACTTAAGAGCATTCCGGAGGTTCAGCACTCCATGATGATTCCTTACCCCTGCTATATACCCGTGGAAAAAGGCCCAGAAGAAAACGAAGCCCACGGCGGCCATAAGCCGCGGTGGTTTCATCAGTGTCGCAAATGTGGGGCGCATCAGCACCGCCTTCCACACGGAGGCCGCTCCCATGGCTATGCTTAAGCACAGCGCCGCCACCTGAAGGACCAGCGGCGGCACTCTCGAGGCCACCACGGCGTCCACAATCCAGCCTTCCAGGACGCGTTCGAGCAAGGAGGCCTGCGGACAGCACGTGGAACGCACGTTGGCCACTAATGAGAAGATCTCTACACTACTCGGGGATATCAAGAAATCATATCTCAAAAAACACACAGTTTAACTACCGTATTTACTCGCATAATGATCGCACTAGCGTAATGATCGCACCCCTGAAGGTCATCGTCAAAATAAGACTTTTCTTATTTCCCGCGCAATGATCGCACCTTGAACTTGCCGTAGCCATATGTCGTTGTGTGCCAAGTCTAGACGACGATGGTCCTGCTTACGTTAGTTTCCTCCTCTTTCAAAGTGGACATGGTACATTATTGCCGTGGACTTGATGATATTAGCGATATCGGCAAGCGTGGATGAGTTCAATATTGGTGTGGAAGAAACTCTCACTAAATGCACCTAATGCACTCACAAGACAAAAAAAAAACGCGCTCGGCTAGCTGCGTCGGCAGCAGTGTCTTGATGTCCCACACTGTCATAGCAGCAGCCACTTATTGGTTGACGTGTTGTCGCCTCACAGCAAACTCGTTCCGGCGCGTTCCGTAATTCCGTAATTCCGGCACGTTCCGCAATGAAAACACTGCATTTTGCATGACTCGGTGGTCATTCGGTGGTCCGTGGAGTTTTTATAATGCTTTTATTTGTTATGTTTATTGTGTTCATGAGACTCCTCGTAAACATTCTGACCTGCAACTTGCATTTTCTGCGCTGAAACGTTTTCCCGAAAAAATTACCTCGCGTAATGATCGCCCCTTAACTTCGCATCATATTTTTGGAAGAAAAAGTGCGATCATTACGCGAGTAAATACGGCACTCCTTTTGTTCCAAAGCCTGCAGGGAGTAGCGGTTTTCGGGCAGTATGGCGAAGAAACAGCGGTCAAACGTACAAGATAAGCTTTGCAGTTACAATGGCGGCTGGGGCCGGATTATTTGATGACTGCTCAAAGTATGAAGAAAATATAGGCATCCTGACACTAACGCGAGCCGTGCCCATGCTCTTTTGAACAGGCAAGCGGAACTTACTAGGTGGACTGACTCGTCGAATCCATGTATCACTCAAAACCATTCTTGAAAGTTTTCAGTGGCGTCATTTCATTTCTTAGAAACATTCATTATCTAAGTTAGGACAGCATGCGTAAAGAAAAGTTTCAATTATATTTGACGAGGTTCCTAATAGGAACGCTCATCACATGCGGAGCAGTTATTGCTGATTTCTATACACCGAACTGCAAGGTTAGGTTGGGTTCGACACTATTAAAAAGAGTTTCCTACTAATTACCCTCAGTGCAACTTGTGCCCCACATCAGGAATACTATACCAAAGTGTGGGCATGCCCGAACACCCCAGACCTCCCTCTCAATCCCAACCCTACCCCTTCACAGTGGGCGGCGGCGCTGACCAGCTCCGACCACTGCTCCCAGCTTCGGCTGATGAATAGGGCACGGAAGGCTGGCTACAGCCAGCGAGTCCTGCACTGAGGACACCCCTCACTGGTACGCAGTGAGTGCGCTCAACGGATGGGATAAATAAAGTATTTCTCGAGATCTTAACCACCGAGAGCCCCCGCAACCCCGCTCACAATCAATGGACAACGCCAAGGATCGCCTCTGTGCTTACCGAGACGTGCTCGAACACTACAAAGGGGAAAGACGAACCTACCCGGCTGCCCACCCCTCGCTCACCAAGAAGCAAGAAGTCGCGTGGAGACGCCTCCAGACGAACACGTATCCTAATCCAGGCCTTTACAGGCACTTCCATCCGGATATACACGACGGCAAATGCAAGCACTGCCCCGAAATTACGAGCTTGACTCACATGTTATGGGAATGCCCCAGTGTCCAGAAGCAGGAGTTTAGCAATACCAAAGGCACATTTATTATAACTAGTAAAGAGCAATGGGAGACCGTGCTACGAAGCGAAAACCCTGACATCCAGCAGTGGGCCGTCCAAAGGGCCGAAGACGCCATCAGGAGTCAAGATTTCTTGGCCGTCGTCTAAGGCGCCACGGGCCTGAAAAGGCCTCTTCTTTGGACTAAATAATGTTATTTCCTCCTCCTCCTCCTCCTACAGTAAAGACACCGAGCAACAAAACGAAGTACAGGCACTAAGAATGGAGCAAACGCCATTCGCAACGTAAGCTGTAGCTATGCGCAAGAAACAGCGATGAATTCAGACAATTTTAACTGATGAACAGGATTACTCGAAGCACCTTTATATGGTAGTGAGAAACGAGTTCTATGCCCCGGCGCACTCTTATGTCTAGGGAGACGAGTCGGTACCGCTTAGGGATGATCAAGAATAGAGCAGTGTCGCAGTCCGCGATGTTAACCCTACTTTTAAGCCGAGGATAGAACGAGTGGAGGTTCACCCCAGCGTCACTCTGACACTGCTTTCCATTAACCCTTCGCTAGTTGACCAATGTTCAAATTGTACCTGATTGCGCTGCGCAAAATGCGAATAAATCAAATTCCACCTGGGAGAGTCCTGGCGCACGTTGGAACTTGCCGGCGAAATCGTTACTACTGACTTCATTAGGACTAAAGCGTTCACTGCCCCATTTTACGAAAAACCGTAGTTCTCGTACAGAAAATTGCCGCTACTGTGAAGAGTAAATACAATACTCATTTTGTTTCGCACATGATTATAACCCGCGTATATAGAACAGGAGCATCATGCGTTACACGGTGCTATTGCATGCAACACGTTTCCAGCGGAGGCAACGAGGGTGTGTAACGCGTGCCGCGTGATGAGAAGTGCACGCGACGGCGCATGAACAGATCAGGGGCATTCCTGTCGATTAGGATGCAGGTTTTAAGTAAGCGCTCCCCTTGTCGTCCTAGCTCGCTCGCTGGAACCAAGCATATCGCCGCGGCGTTACAGCGTAGCCTGTCACGGTCCCTTCTCCGCGGCGTAACCCAGAGGCTTCGAAAGCCCAGCGGCTGTTGCAGGATATACGTAGCGTGAGCTAAGGTTCACCTGGTTATTCTTAGCTTTCCTGGTTGTCTAGGATTATCATGATTATCATGCTTGCTGCTGCTTATCATCCAATCCAAATAAAATATAATCCAATGCAATGCAATCCAATCCAATCGAAAACCATTCCAATCCTATACAGAACTCCCGCTGGCGCAGTTTCAGGCAGGGGGCGCGCGAGCAATGCGTATGCGGGAAATTTGAATTGCATGGGCAGTAAGCGGATAACGGCGGCGAAGCTATTCACATTAAGTGGAACGGTTTTAATTTTTTTGTGTGTGGAAGCTGGGGCCATAAATGTCACCTGTGTGTTTGTTTCAATTAGCATACCAAATGTCAATTTATGGTATAGAATAATTTTTAAAAGTAGTCTTGTTTCGGTGAGTCTTCTTAAGGTGCGATGTAATTGCTGCAGATGTGGTGCGCAGGACGTACAAAGAATAGCTGAGATCTGGGGAAGGAGTGGAACCACATCTGGTATGAATGATAATTAGTATAGGTATTATAAACTATTTTCAGATGGTCTCCGCGAAATGTAGATGTAATTCAACGTGATTTTCTGAAATTTTCCGCATCTCTCCATGCAAGCCGGATTTTTTGGGAGCCGCCACACTGACCAGTAAGTCGATTTCTTTTAGTTTGGTGGCGCACTGAAGATGCTGTTTTATATTACCAGGCGGGCCTTAGAAATTTCGAGTATATGTACTCATAGGGGCAATGGTCGGGTCGCTCCCACCCGATGTGTTTTCATAATCGTGGTCTCCCTACTCCCCTGAATATTTTTTTTATTATCAATAGGACCAAACAACGAAAGGTTTCATTTCAGGACCCGCCTTGCCAACCGTTGATTCAACGTGTAAGGTAACGCATTTCGTAACTGATCAGGCCAGAAGAGGTCTCCATGTTTGCGTCTAAGTATTTCTCCCCATTAGAAATTGCGCAGTGGAGCCCAATTCGAATTTTCACAGTGAGTCGGCATTGCTTTATCAGATAATTTTGTTATTGGTGAGTGGTTGTACGGCCAAAGCTTCTTTGTTGCCGCCTGGAAAACGTGGTATTGTTGGTACATGTTTGAACAATTATGATCAACTTCACAGAAAACAGTTTGGACTTGAAGTGCAACCAATACAGCATAGCGAGTCTGGTGCGCATGGAATGCGCGGAAAGTGACTATGTGCATGCAAAAACGCCATTCAGGTAAATGCAGACCAGCGCTCCAATAGAGGCACTCCATATATTCCGCTGGGGAGATACCGTTGGTAGCACGGTGGATCCCGGTCCAAATGGCACGGAGGCGGCTCGCTGCTCGGTTGTGATTTCTCTAGGGTCAATGTCCGAGTGGTCCGGGCGGGATGCGCTTGAATTATGCAGCCGGATGGGGTCAGCCTGGAATCCAGCAGGGTCCGTGGCGTTCCCGGATCTATCCAGCCGGATGATGAGCCAGGACGATCTGGCAATGATAATGACCTGCGTGACGGGAAGACCAGTGCGCGTAAGTGAGGCTCATTGCCGCTGCTTCGCCAAGCTAAAATTGCGAGGCTCGGAAAACGAAAACTACAGTGCAGGGTGAACCACTTAGGTTACAAAGAGATGAGCGTTGAGTGCACCTTTTTGGTTTCGAAAACGTAGGTCAATGCAGATGGCGTGCATCAAACAAGCAAGAAGCAATGTGCAGACTTCCCGAACAAAGAAGAGCAATCAAGAGTGAAGGGAAGAGCAAATAAGAGAGGAGGAGAAGGGGTGTGTTTGGGAAAGGTTGTGTTGTATCAGTAAAAGCAGGGGCGGAGATAAACTTAGGAATAGAAATGGAGGAGTTTGACGTGTTGAGAAGAAACGAAGAAATGGAGGTTAGGAGTGGTAGAGAGGAGTAGTTATTTCGCAGTAGGAAGGGGGGCGAAACAATATCGTTTTTTGTGTTACTTACGGAAAAGCAAACGGATACCCAGCAAGGTTTTGCACTCAGTTTAGTAAAATGTTAATAGTAAGCGCTTATGCCCCTTAAGAGTGTTTAAAAGCCTTGGTAATGATTTAGGACGTTTCAGTGGAGAAAATAAAGCAAAAATGCGAGGAATTACATATTTTTGTGAGAGGAGAAGAAACTGTTTAAAATGTACTAAACTAAAACCTGGAAGTTTTACCGAGATTCTTAATTAAAAAAAGAACGTTCTTGACTAACACAGAAATAAACAACGGAAAACAAAGCCACAAGAAAATTGTCTGACCTCCCGAGTACTCGAAGCTATCCTCCTCAATTAAAACTTTCTCCCGCACAGCAAAGCATGGAACTCATTTATGCATTGAAACACTGCTGGCTGGGCTCCATCCGCCACACATTGCGTGCTCTGTTGCGATCCACTTGTCCCTTTCAAGTTGATAGTGGCATTTTCTAAACAAACCTTTTTCATTCCCAAGGTAGCACAGATGGTTAATTACTGAAACACTAAAGTTAGACGAGGTGCATGATTACACGAACAAGAGGACACCACTTGGGCTTAAAAATTTGAAATATGGTTTTTTAGGCGTATCGCTCTCCTGTTCACGAAAACATTCCAGTCATGGCAGTTCAGTGAGGCGGTCAGGGTGCGAAAGCAAACTCACCGAAATGCACACCAGGGTGGCTTTGCAGATGACACTGGCAATGGTTGAGGCAACGAAAGTTACCTTAAAGCTAAAACTGATGTGGAAAGCTTCTCCATCCATAGCTGCGAAACCGGTCTCTTTTTCTTCGTCTTCAAAGACAACCACATTCCATTCACGTGAAATTTCTGGCTTTCGTCGTCATCTGAAACTCTCGTATGGTCAGAAATATCTCTCGGCGCTGAGTATCATGGAATATTCAGTCACTTGGTGCTTCTAGCAGCGTATGGCTGTTTCATTTATTCGTGGGCGTTGAGAAAGCAGCTCATTTCGAACAATTTCGTGAGGCCGACCATGTCGCTATTACCGTGTTCTCACCCGTCGTCAAAGTTGCTTCTGCTACGCCTCCAGCCCTCATAGCGAGCAAACATACTCACAATAGACACAACTTTGACAAAGCTTGACATCGTTACCGCACCTTGTCATATCAAAAAGCCACCGACAAACAGCTATCTTTTGTGTAACAAAGTGACTTTTAAATGAGGGTATTGGCTCGGAATAAAAAAACGGAACAAATTATTGGCTTTGCTGCGTCGCTACACCGAGTGCTTTTCGTCGAACTCAAAATTTCTTCAGGCACATCCAGCGAAGAACCAAATTACAACTGCAGATGGAGCCCGACCAACCCGACAGTCACCGTACCACGTGTCTTCACACGAACGGGAAAGACAACCGGGCAAAAGTCGAAGAGATGCTCAGCGGCGACATTATACAACCATCGAAAAGCCCCTGGTATGCGGTGGTCATACTCGTGAAGAAAAAAGGCGACACATTAAGGTTTTGCGTTAACTAACGCCGACTGAACTAAATCACGAAAAAGGACGTGTACCCCCTGCCACAAATCGACGACGCCCTCGACGACCTCTGCCACACGAAGGACTTCTCATGGATGGATCTGAAGGCAGGCAACTGGCAAAATGAAGTAGACGAGACAGACCGCTAGAAGACTTTATTCGTAACCCCGAACGCCCTATACGAGTTCAAGGTGATGCCATTTGGGCTGTGCACGGCACCAGCAACGTTTCAAAGAGTCATGGACACCGTGCTAGCTGGCCAGAAGTGGCACACCTGCCTCGTATAGCTCGCCGACGTTGTGGTATTTGCCCGTACTTTTGGCGAACATCTTGCAAGTTTGGAGTCCTAACTCCAGCCCATTCCCACGTCTGGCTTAATGATGAAGTCTGAAAAGTGCCGTTTCGAGTGCGAGGAACTCGTGTGTTTGCGCCAAGTCGTGAACAGCGCGTGAGTACTGCCTTACCCGGCAAAAAATTCAGCCATGGCGCACTTCCCAAGACCCAAAGACAAGAAGGGCGTCCGAAGATTTCTCGGACTGTGCGCATACTACCGGCGCTTCGTAGCAAACTTTGACGCATTGCAGGGCCACGCACGCGATTGACGAAAGATAGCACCCCTGTCAGCTGGCAAACGCCAAAGAGGAAATGTTCTGCGATCTTCAAATACGCCTCCAAAGCCCAGCTGTGCTCGCTAACTTCGATGAAAACTCCGAAACAGCGATGCACATGGACGTCAGTGATATAGGCTTGGGTGCCGTCCTTATCCAAAAGCAAAGCGGTTGCAAAAAAGCAACCGCCTACGCCAGCCGTGGTCTGTCGAGGGAAGAGAAAAACTACACAGCCTTTGAGAAACAGTGCCTCCTATTATATAGGCCAGTTAAAAATACGTGTTTCGTACACCATTGAAAGTTGTGACAGACCACCATGCGTTGTGTCGGCTCGCCATTTTGAAGGACCCTTCCGGCAGTCTTCGCCCGTGGAGGTTGAGCCCACCGGAGTTCGACGTTACAATCGACCATAAATCTACCAGGAAACACTCCGACGCCGACTACCTGTATCGCGCGCCAATCAACCCACCACGATACGACTCCAATGAAGACAGCGTGTTCTTCGGATTCGGGACTGACAGCGACCTAGCCTCCCAGCATCGTGCCAACCCCAAGTTAAGCGTCATGATCTAATACCTCGATGGACGAAACACCGCCGTGCCTAGAGACTTCAAACGCAACTTACCAGCATGCAGCCTCAGAAACGCTGTTCTCGTGACGAAAAAATTTAACCCCGGAACAAGAACGAATTATCTTCTTGTCATCCCCGCAGACGCTCGTGACGAAATTTTCGAAGCGTACCACGACGGCCGGTCCTACGGACACATAGGCACAGCACTCATTATTGGAAGAATCAAGGCAAAGTACTACTGGCCACGCCTTACAACAGAGCTGTCCCACTACGTCCGGAGCTTCCGTGACTGCCAGCGAAGAAAACGCCGCCGACGAGACCCGCCGGACGTTTGCAGCCGATCGCCGTTCCATCGATGCCCTTTCAACAGATTGGACCTCTTGTACCTTTCAACAGGACCTCTTGAGCCTGTTCCCTACGTCACGCTCCGAGAACAAGTGGACTGTCGTAGCAACTGACTACATGACGCGCTTCGCAGAGAACGCCTTTCTTCCGAGGGGGACTGCACAAGAAGTCATCAAATCCTTCATAAACCAAGTTGTGCTGCGACAAGGATCCCCTGACGTCCTAATCATGGACTTCGGAACGGCGTTCACTGCGGAGCTTGTGAAAAGAATCCTACGCTACAGCAACACGGATCACTGAAGAACGACGTGGTACCACTCCCGAACGAGCGGGCTAAAGGAACGTCTGAACAGACTGTCGCGGATGTGTTGTCTACGCACGTCGACGTTGAACATAAGACATGGGACGAAGTCCTTCGTTATGTCAGGTTTGCGTACAACATGGCTATCCAGGAAATTACACAGATGACACCGTTCGAGCTTGTCTACGGAAGACGGGCGATTCGAATGCTTGGCGCCACGCTTCCGCACGTAGAAGACGACGACCTCAACACCGACGTCCAAGGATACCTTGAGTGTGCGGGGGAGGCCCGCCAGCTCACTCAAGTTCGTACAACCAACCGGCAGCTAATGGATGCCGGACGCTACAACCTATGACGCTGAGATGTGGAGTACCACCCAGGATGTCGGGTTTGGGCTTGGACTCTCATCCGACGACGCGGACTGAGTGAGAAGCTTCTGCGACGATATTTCGGACCATATAGGATCGTACAATTGTTGGCCAACTTACCTACGAGGTTATCGCCGATGGTGATTGCGGATCATCACGACGACGTACGCGGCCCGACGTTGTCCACGTGGTTCACCTAAAACCTTACTATGCAATATGACGGACTTGTTTGTTTGTTAGGACTGTCGTGTTGTTTTAGCATCGGGTCGATGCACTCTTCGCGAGGGGACGGGGGGGTAATGCCGAAAAACATGCATTGGGTTTGTATATGTTTTGTTTTTACTTTACCGCCCGGCTGCGCCGAGTCGTGTTATCCGTATCCCATGTGAAGCGTGTGTTACATTCTTTCGTTCTTATGCCACACCGGTTATCTCATATCCCGTTCCTATCACATTCCCCGAGTCTTTGAAATTCGTGTCACGTAGCATCAGTGTGAACCACAGAGGCGCCTTGTTCTGCGCATGCTATGTGCACCTAACGCTGCAGATACTTTTTGTGCTGACCTGTTTGAACAAAAGTATTATGGGATATCCTAGCTCTCCAATTTTTCTTTTCGGAGACTTTAATTTTCGCACAATCTCACGGGAAGCTCAGCCTGCAGTAACCAATGGTTCCTCGGAATGTCTAGCGTGTATTAACTTGTGTAACACTTGTGTAACAAATCGTAAAAACCCCTAACGCGCGTAACCGCTTCATCATGCAATGTGCTAGACCTAATATTGGCAACGGTACCTGATTCCATCTCGTATTCTTGCCTATATTAAGATCATTTACTTAGAAAATGTAACCAATGGTTCCTCGGAATGTCTAGCGCTTATTAACTTGTGTAACACTTGTGTAACAAATCGTAAAAACCCCTAACGCGCGTAACCACTTCATCATGCAATGTACTAGACCTAATATTGGCAACGGTACCTGATTCCATCTCGTATTCTTGCCTATACTAAGATCATTTACTTAGAAAATGTTTTTCATCACGTCTATAACGCAAGTTTAAGGGAGCCAACCAATGACCTTTTCCTCTATAGTGGTGTGATAATATAATTTTCAACTTATACAATTATTGGTTGAGTAGTTGATTTAAAGAGGAAATGAAGACAAAATGCGTTTTTTTAATTTAAATATTAGGCTTTTACAGTGCCCCGAGCACTTGCCAGCAGCAAACAATGCTTAATTCACTGAAAAATTAAACACTTTAAGACAAAATTTTGATTCTCCCATTGAATCGTATGTTTCGTGCCGTCTGCGATTATGTATCCAGAGCAAGTCTTTAAGCGAACATTACTAGGCTCACTGAGGCTGGGGTGTACGGCAGCACGCCTTGTTTACCGCCAGTTCTCCTAGATTGCGCTGCAATACCGCTCAGGATCGCTGTCCACACTCGCTCTGTTTTTTACCGGATTCGCCCCTGGTTTATTTTTGTAATGGTTGACAGTAATCATTTCCTGAAACATTGAGTCCGCTCAACAAACAGGGACACGTAAGGCAATGTCGTTTATTCCAATTGGCCAGTGTGATGTGTGACAACCCCGAAGAGCCGGACAGCGCTGTGCAACTGTAACACGCATAGTGCGTGTAGTGCGCACTACTGCTTTTACGTTAGAAGCACCAGTGCGTACTGCTCTGGCCTGGGGGGCTGCAGCCTTGTCAAGCTGTGTGCTACAGCTTCTTTTCACCACTCCTTTCTTTGTGTTTCTGTTCGTGGACCAGAGAAAGTGGCAATGCAAATAAAGTTTTAGGTTAAACATTTTGTGAAGTGGCTGATTGCTCTTTTTTTCTCCCTTTTTAGGGGATGCCACGGAACGAGGCAGAGGGTTCAGTTTGTAAAAAATAAACTGTATGTATTTTGTGTACAACCCAACTCATGTGTCAAACTTTTCCAGGTAGTGCTATAGGCGTGATCAGTTATACTGGGCTCGCATGGAACGCCTGCATTTTTAAGTGCGAATGCACTTCTTAAGCGAGCCTGAATCGTCCGCCGCCGTCGTCCGCATAGCAACAGCTGCGGGTGCGCGCGCTCCTCGTCTTCCCTAGCAACGGGGGGAGATGGGCGCGCGCTACTCTCCTCCTCCTCTCTCCGCTCAGTGACTGCGGGTGTTGGGCGCCTCCTCTCCACTTCGGGCGGGAGAGCTCTCGCTCGCGTAGCGGGCGCTCCGCATTCCGACGCGTGAGGGCGCTCGTGTAGCGGCCGCGTGGCGCGGGAGGGTATTAGTCGAGCGCGCGCCGTCGTCTGCATCTCGATAACGATGATGGCGGACCGGGCAACGGTACCAGCAATAACGAGTGAAATATCTTTCTTTGTAGTTGTGTGCGTGTGTGTAATCTCTCGACTACTCATTAAGATCACGATATCCACCGTAATCGCGCAATCAACAACCGTGCATTCGCACTTACACACTGTCCCCCTCGGGGAAGTGCGAGGGAATTTTTTTCGACACCTGGTCACTCAAACCTCTGCACAGGCCAGACCATATGTAAGAAATATAGGAACAGTTTTTGGATCAACGAACCAGCCGGCATTTCATAGTGGCTGAAATGCATATTTATACATACCAATTACAGAATTGTAGACTGAGAGTGACAGAATTGTAGATTGACCACCCTATGTATGCCAGTTATAGGATTTCCATTAGCGGAAAGAAAATGGATACGTTACATTTTAGCCGTCACGGAATGTTCGTGAGGTCAAAGAGTCTGTCACAGATTTTTTGTAATGTTGAAACTGTCCAGGTTAGAAAATATGAAAAGTGCTTGGCAATAAAGTACTTTCACGTTTTTCTGTAAACCACAGTGTTCTTTAGAGTGAACACTTACTATTATGGACAGAAACTAGAAATTGCTATGCAACATTGCTGAATGTCAAATCTTTCTTACATTTTCCCGTAACTTGACAAAATTCTAGAAAAAAAGTTTCCGTTAGGGACAAAAACAAGAAATTTTCCGGCAACACTGCCAAACGGGACGAATTCCGTATATATTTTTTCACATTAATTCACGGAATTTTGCAGGATATGTTTCGTCATGGACGAAAATGGGAAATTTTCCTTCAATACTGCTGAACGAACATCTTACGTACATTTTTTCCGTGAAGTGACGAAATGTTATGAAACATTTCCCGTTGTGAATAAAGACGATATATTTCCGGCATGTTTTGCTCAAATTTTCCCGTAAATTGACGGTTTTTTTACAGTGTATACCGGGCCGCTACAAGTGAAGTACAATCACGCATCTTCAAGCTGACTCGTCAGATTCTTGTAACTCTCGCCCAGATGACTGCATAGGGTTACTGTTTTACGTCTCCCATGTAACACCAATTTATGTTCTCACCGCGTTTCACCACTGAATCTAACCATTCAGGGTTGTTCTCGATTCGCGCGACTTGTCTACGTCGTCTAAAGCTTAAAAATACCCATTTCTTTCATCATCTTTTCCAGCTGTGAGCCGATTGCGGGATCCGTTTGCAATGTAGCGGTGCAGGTACAGCCACCACTTTTGTAGTACATAACTTATATTTTACAGTTGTTCTACTACTCAAAAGCAATGCCTACGATAAAGTGACTAAAAGCTTAGACCACAGCTGATATTGATTCATTGCGCACTTTTAGAGGTTGTTAAAAAGGGTAATGACGTGCAGTATACAGAAAGTTAATAGAGACTTGAATTTCCGCCGAAGGAAAGTTTTCTTACATACGACACTTCGCCCTCTCTATGAGACGTGGTTCTTCCAACGTGGTTCTTAGTTCTTCTAACATTTCCATGCTTTGGAACAATGCTACAACACTGCCACAAAGCAAATATGATAACTGAACGATGCACAATTTCCTGGCACTGTTTGAGCGGTTTACGAAGAGGTAATTTCTAAAAGGCCCGCAGCTTACTTTTCACCAGCCTACGACTTCCGCATTTGTCGAGATGATAGCCGGGTCTGCTGAGAGTTGTGTCCTTGATTCATATTCGTCAATTGCCACGTTTATTTAATGCAATTTTGCCCTAGTATACATTACTCCTAGGCGTAACTTTTTTTGCCGCCGAACGTTGCTCCCCGTGCGAAGGTGCAGCCGACAGGATTGTGCTTTTACCCTCTGGCGCGCTCTCGATGTCGCCAACTTGGCCACTGTTCTGCTTCCTCCGGAAGTGGGTTCAGAACATCCGGCATAAGAACATCTACCCCAAACTTCAGTATCAAGTCTGACACAAGGTCCAGCACGAAGCCACCAGCCATCAAGATGCAAAGATAGATCTCCATTGCCAAAGCAGGGTAGAGCGGGCGAATACCGAGGCGTTCGTCGTAGATCTGCAATAGCAAGAGTGCCGGAAAACAGGAGTATAAACAAAAACAGCAGTCATAGCTTTGCTTTTTGAGCAGACAGGCACCACAGCTGAACGACAGTCAACCCATAACCGGTCTTTGTTCCGGTTTAAATGCTTAAGCATTCAAACGAATAGTTCTCCGCAAAATCTGTCCGGCCGTCTATCTACCCTCAGTGCCCCGCCTTTTGTGGCGTGAAACGACAAAATGCCCTATAATCGGAAATAACTCCTGTTGCATATCTGCAACGCGTGACACAGTACGTTTAATAAACTTACAAGGCCAGTATTGGGGAGTGAAATGGCCGATGTGAAGTCCTCACGGCACCACACCATGTCCAGTTACGTTACGGCGAGGCAGTTCAAGGGATGAGGTGGCACAAGGCACACGTAATGGCAGAAAATATGGCAGGAGTCACGTAAGTCGCAGCGCAGTTGAACGCACATAGTGCAAATTGTAAGAAAACGAGAATGACGGAAAAGGATAGTCAGAAAAGATGGCGAAGCCCCGACTTGTCAGTTGTTTACTTTCGCCATGGTCTTACAAATAGTATTGCCGCGTTTCTACCACAACAAAAACCTGCATTGGGGGAGGGGAAGGGGAAAGGATACATTTTGGCGACAAATCAGAGTGGAGCTGTATGAAAGGAGAATTAGGCATAAAATTACGGAAGTGGTGCCTAATGCACATATTCCTTACCATGGGGTGAGAAGTCTACCGTGCTACGCATTGTGAACGTGAAGTTGAACATAAAACCATTAGGTTTTACCTTACACTGCGTCCTTACAATCAGTGCAAATAGCCAAAATACATAGTGGTTTCGGCAGAGAACAGCGGTAAAAGTGCACAATTGAGTGCGAAATAACTGTAATTCTAGGTTGTAGGAGCTCTGGAGCGCAGAGTTTATACATTTTATTTATTCGCTAAAAAAACTGCCCTTCCACTCTCTCAAGAACGACAAGCGAAGGCGGGCGCACTGCAAGGAGTACACAAAACAAAACAGGTTTTTTACAAATTGCAATTGGGAATTCTCCCAAGCTACTTAGCTGAATGTAGCTTGGAAAGACTAGTGTTTATATTTAGTGGACGAAGACGGCGCTGTCGTTTTTCTCCTGCGTCGAAGGCACCCGTCTGTCTGTGTTACAAACCAACCCAAACCATTAAACCATGGAGGACAGCAGTGAGGTTGCATCAGGCCCTGAGTGAATGAAGCCTTGCTGCGCGTACACGCCTCTCCAGAAATGCACGCATAAACAGTGCACGGTGATAGACGTCGTGCATGCAGAGTAGCATACACAAGTAGGGAAAAAGGTGGCAGCGGTGGAGAGCAGTATAAAGCGGAGTGAAGCAGGGTCGTCTACGGCAGCTGTGTACTTGCGGACGTTTCCATGCTTCACTCCGTTATAGCGCGGAGAAGCCAGCTTACAGAGTCCAAGTTTACACAGATCTTTTGAGAGTTGGTTTCACCTACACACACATGTGCATTGTCGGTAACACATTTTCCCATGGTCAACATCGGACATATCAAAATACGGAGGCCCTACGACCTTTTGGCTGTTTTTTAAATATTTTTTTTCTCGCGCAGAACACAAATCTCTGAGATTTAGTCCTACGTGGTCAGTTTTCGTTCCACACGGGCACAAAAACTGTGGGGATTAGACATGTACAGCTTCGCTGTAAAGGTGGCTAAAACCGTGCCGGTTTCGGGGTTCGAACGCCAACGGCAGTATGCTTAGCATAGGCTTCAGTCTGCAATGTGATGAACTCAAAACATACAGCCAAAAATTATTTTGGCTTCCTATGTGCGCGGAGGACCGAAGGGACGAGGAAGAGGTGCACGACTATGCACTGTCCAGATAGTCTGTTTTAGTTTTGTGTTAGCACTGTTGCATATATATATTGTAGCACGTATGTATGTAGCGCAAATGCACGAGCAATTGTTACCAGCATAAGTCATAACGGGCAATTCTCCGTATGTGGGTATGCGCCGGATGACGACGTTCTACAGGAACGTCGAGTATCTCCTTTACAATTTTTGGTGGAGGTTGCGGTCCTGCTCGGGTCTCCATTTGTCTACCCTGGAGCTGCGCAGTCGGACACTTCCATCGACGATGTCTCACGGTAACCACCATGAGTCCACACCTCCTCTCTCACCGATCATCTGCCCTGGCACTGTCCGTCAACGGGATCCCCCCTTCGTCAACGGCACTGATGACCAGAACGCTGAGGACTGGCTCGCCACCTTTGAACATGTGAGCGCCCATAACAACTGGGACGATACGCATAAGCAAAACAACGTCAGTCTCTCTTTTACCGGTGTTGCAGAGACGTGGTATAAGAACCACGGGTCTGATCTTCGCACATGGTCAGACTTCAAGACCGAATTTTCCGAAGTGTTCGGGCGCCCGGCACTTCGAAAACTGCGCCCTGAACAGCGTTTGCTTGAACGCGCTCAGCGCACGAATGAAAGCTTTACCTATTATATCGAGGACATCCTTGACTTATGTAACAGGGCAAACAACGCTATGACCGAAGAGGGAAAGATCAAGCATATCCTTAAAGGCATAGAAGACGACGTCTTCCAGATGCTGATCGCGAAAAACCCTCGCACAGTTGCTAAAATCATAAATGCTTGCCAAGACTTCGACGAAGTCTGCAGAGAGAGGGCTCTTACTCGTAAACCCGCGGAGCAAGACCACTCGCTTTGCAGCTTAGCCTCTGACGATAAGGGTGTCCTCTTCGCCAAGATTTAGCAGTTTGTTCGCGAAGAAGTGGCTCGTCAGCTTTCTCTCGTTGGCGACGTAGTGAAGATGCCTCAGCCCAATTTAGCCCCAACCCTCAAGAGCGTGATACAAGTACAAGTCGCTGACGCACTTCCATGCACCCGGCAGCCCAATCTCGCGGTAGCCTCATTGGCTTACGCCGACATCACGCCGCGAACGCCGATGACCGCTCCTTTGACTTTCGCCGACGCAGTACAACATATGCCACTAACCTATGCCGAGACCGTGGCACGGCCCTTCACTGGAGCCGTACCGGGACCCTACCTTGCGACTGCTGCAAGCACTGGGAGTCATGCCACTACCGGAGTTCAACGCAATCGCCCCATGCTTGTCGTGCCGCATCCGGCGTCCCCATTCGCAAACCCTTGGCGCACGTCCGATAATCGCCCTATCTGTTATTCGTGTGGGAGTGCGGGACATGTGGCACGCTACTGTCGCCGTGGCATGTCGGGTACGCGCAACTCATCGTGGTCCTTTCCTTATGCGCCCTCACCACCCTTGACGCACGCCCCAGCCCCGTTTTCGACGACACCCATCTCGTCCGATGACCGTGACGTCGCCAGCCGTCGCTCCCTGTCTCCACGACGCCGCTCACTCTCTCGGATGCGCCGTCGCCCTACGACTAATCAGACGGAAAACTAGACGCCGCAGTTCCGGAGGCAAAAACTGCGTCACCGTCGAAATGCCAAAGTCTTCCTTCTTCGCCGCCTAATTTAATCAATTTGTTTGTTGATGGTGTTTTTACCCTGGCGCTCATTGATACTGGAGCTGCGGTTTCTGTTATTGACGATAAATTTTGCCGATCGTTGCGAAAGGTGACGACGCCTATACATGGTGTTACTCTGCGCACCGCTAATGCGCAACCTGTGGAACCGCTGGCCGCATGCACTGCTCGAATTACAATTCAAGGGGTCATCTACATCATTGAGCTCATCGTCCTGCCGTCCTGCTCTCTCAATCTCATTATCGGATGGGACTTCTTGTCACGACATCACGCCATCATTGACTGCGCGCGCTGAAGTAGAGCTGCTTCCGGTACTTGAAGCCGATTGTGACAAAGCCGCGGCAAAGTTGCTTATTGCTGACGACACGGACATCCCACCGGATTCAACTATGCTTGTGCCATTGTCGTGCAGCAGTGTTTCGGACGCCACAGTCATATTCGCTCCTTCTGGTCTCTTGTCGCTTCGCAAATCCTTTCCACTGCCGTTCGCTGTCCTCGACATCAAATCCGGTTCATGTTCTGTGCCTTTCTCAAACCCAAATCCGTACCCCATCAAACTCTTTCGCAGTGAATGCGTTGGCCTTATATAGAAAGTTCAGCCTTCCGTTCTTATCGACGTAGCTGAAGACGTTTCTCCCGTTCATATCACCGCGCTTAGCTCCGGTTGCTTACGAGATATCCAAGCTAAAGCGACTATGTTGCTCAACGCCATTGACGACGCCCTTACTTCGACCCAACGTGACCAACTATTGACTGTTCTACGACGCTTCAGTACATCATTCGACTGTCATGGCACTCCTTTGGGCCGCACGTCAACTGTTTCGCATCAGATCGACACTGGCACACACGCACCATTGCGACAGCGGCCGTATCGTGTGTCCTCAACCGAGCGTCATGTTATTGAGGAACACGTGGAGGACATGCTAAAACGCGACGTCATTCGACCATCGATGAGTCCTTGGGCTTCTCCTGTGGTACTTGCCAAGAAAAAAGATAGATCCATTCGGTTCTGCGTGGATTATAGACGTCTCAACAAAATAACTCGCAAGGACGTTTATCCGCTGCCCCGAATTGATGATGCCCTGGACAGCTTGCAAAGGGCCGAGTACTTCTCATTATTGGATTTGAGGTCCGGCTACTGGCAAGTCCCCATGGCTGACGCCGATCGCTCTAAACGGCATTTGTAACACCAGATGGGCTCTACGAGTTCAATGACATGCCATTCGGACTCTGTAATGCGCCCGCGACATTCGAACGAATGATGGACAACGTATTGCGCGGTCTGAAATGGGAAACATGCCTTTGCTACTTAGATGACATTGTCGTGTTTTCACCAGATTTTACGACCCATCTAACGCGCCTGGAACAAGTACTGAAATGCCTGACTTCCGCCGGTTTGCAGCTGAACCTTAAAAAGTGTTGCTTCGCTTCTCCGCAACTCACTATTTTGGGCCATGTAGTTTCGAAAGATGAAGTCCTCCCGTATCCAGCGAAACTCCGTGCCGTGGCGGAGTTCCCAAAGCCGACTACGATGAAGGACCTGCGAAGCTTTATCGGCCTCTGTTCCTATTTCCGGCGCTTTGTACGGAACTTTGCCTCTATCATCGCTCCCCTCACGCAACTTTTCGGTGGACGTGGGGAAATTTCTGACTGGTCCGCTGACTGTGAAAACGCTTTTCTGAGGCTACGTCGTGTCCTTACGTCGCCACCCATACTCCGACATTTCGATCCCGGTGCACCAACCAAACTCCACACCGATGCCAGCGATGTGTGATTGGGTGCAGTCCTCGCCCAACGACAGGACGGCTATGAGGAATACGTAGTCAGTTATGCGAGTCCTACATTGACGAAGGCGGAAGCGAACTACTCTGTGACAGAGAAGGAATATTTGGCTATCGTTTGGGCCATCAGTAAGTTTCGCCCCTACCTGTACGGACGCCCTTTCGCCGTCGTGACGGATCATCATGCTCTTTGTTGGTTGTTTTCACTAAAGGATCCCTCCGGTCGCCTCGCCCGTTGGGCCCTCCGCCTTCAAGCGTATGATATCCGTGTTGTGTACAGGTCACGACGCAAACATAACGACGGTGACGCCCTTTCCCACTCGCCGCTTCCATCGGACGTCGCGAGCTTGTCGACGGCGGATAACACCCTGGTGCCTGTCGCCATAGCGGACATGGCTGGTGAGCAACGTAAGGACCCGTGGATCACCTCAATTCTCGAATATCTCTCATGCCCGCCGGCACACGCTGCTCCAAGATAACTGCGCCGACAAGCTGCCCACTGCACCGTTCGTGACGAACTCCTGTAACGCCGCAACTACCACGACGACGGTCGAAGATGGCTGCTAGTGATTCCTCGCCACCTACGCAAGGAAATTTGCTCTTCCTTTCACGATGACGCACAGTGTGCTTACGCTGGAGTCCTGAAAACGTACGAGCGCCTTAGACTTCGCTACTACTGGCGTGGGATGTATACCTTTGTGAAAAAGTTTGTTAAATCCTGCCCAGACTGTCAGCGGCGCAAGACTCCTCCGCAGCACACCAGCGCTCCCTTCAGCCGTTGCCCTGTCCAGCGAGACCCTTCGACCGAGTGGGCATTGATCTCTACGGCCCACTTCCCAGCACAGCTGCCGGTAACCGCTGGATCATCGCCGCCGTTCATCATCTAGCGCGTTACGCCGAAACAGCTGCGCTACCGGCGGCCACGGCTGGATAAGTAGCGTCATTTCTCCTTCAGCGGTTCATTCTCCGCCACGGCGCTCCTCGCGAGCTACTCAGTGATCGAGGTCGCGTGTTTTTATCCGACGTCGTGGAGACTCTTCTAGCTGAATGCAACGTTGTTCACCGCAAAACCACATCATACCACCCATAGACCAATGGACTGACAGAGCGGTTTAACCGCACACTGGGGGATATGATCGAAATGTACATTTCCTCGGACCATTCCAATTGGGACCTCGTTCTTCATTTCGTGACGTATGCTTACAACACCGCTAAGCAGACAACCACAGGATTTTCGCCGTTCTTTTTGCTCTACGGACGTGAGCCTTCATGCATGCTGGACAGTATACTCCCGTACCGACCTGACGCCTCCGAATTCATGCCAGTTTCAGACGTCGCTCGGCGCGCCGAGGAATGTCGCCAGCTTGCTCGTCGCTTTACATCGGAAGACCAGCAGCGCCAGAAGGCACGTCACAACGTTTCGGTCTCAGCTCCAACTTTCCCGAACGGATCCCTCGTCTTGCGCTACATACCGTGCCCGACGCCCGGACTGTCACCTAAATTTGTGTCGCAATACCACGGCCCCTACCGGGTTGTGGAGCGAACATCGCAGGTGAATTATGTTGTTGAGCCTGTAACGCCCACTTCAGATCGCCGCCGTCGGGGGCGTGAGACCGTTCATGTCACGCGGCTCAAGCCCTTTCATGACCCGCTCATGTCGTGTACCCCTTAGGTCGCCAGGATGGCTTGCCCTTTTCGCGGGGGGTATTGTAGCAAGGATGTATGTAGCGCAAATGTACGAGCAATTGTGACCAGCATAAGTCATAACGGGCAATTCTCCATATGTGGGTATGCGCCGGATGACGACGAAGAAGAGAACGCTCTCGTTGCAGCTCAGCCTCGCGATAAGCTGGTCGTCTCGGCTCGCCCCTGCTGCGCTGACGCCTCGTTCACGAATAAACGTGCCCATCCTTCTACAGGAACGTCGAATATCTGCTTTACAATATATATATCGTCTAGAAAAAACATCAGTTGGGACTAGCGCATACCTTTGTCCTTCACATCCGACCAGCGCTAAAGGTATCGCTGGTCATACACTTTCACAGCGTAGAATGGCTCCCAAGTTTTTGCCATTCTTTGACTCACAGTATTCATGGCCATTCCCCCCTTGTCGTTTACGTGCCGTCGTTCGGGCATGCTTGACGGACGTCACATTACTACAGGCGACGATTAAACTCCCGTCGCTGTTATCGGCCGTGCTCTCCTCAGATTTTTCTTTAGTAGAAACGTTAACTCGGCAACACACAGTGCGGGAAAAGCCAGATTTAAAAAGCAGTCTTAAAGCGGCCTCCAATAAATGGGCCACGGAGTAAGGATATACAGTAACCCCTCGTTATAACGAAGTCAGCGGGAACGTAAATATGTCCTTATAAGCAGTGTTTCGGTATAAGCGGCAACTCGAGAAAAGCTAATGAATTTGAGCTTTAATTGCGAGAAAGCTGTGAGGAATCAAAACACAATGTATTCAGTGAAGCAAAACTTAATTCAGGTGCAAAAAAGGCAGTGAGATTTGGCTGTTTCAAGTTTTGCTGGGCGCGAGCAACCTCTGCTCCAATTTGGTCAACCATTGCATGACGCTGCGGTCGCCTCACATAAAAGGGGCAGTGGCAATGGCAAATTTAATAGGGGGCGTGCGGGCGTCATGCAAAGATACGAGAGTTTAGAGCTGGAAAGCGCCGCAAACGCAGTGGCTAGAGTTTGAGGTTGCATTTCTTGACTTAAAAAAACGAGTAACCGCTCAGTGTGGGTGCTCAGCGCAATCATGAAAGCTGAAACCGGTCTTGCAAGGAGCTTTGCATGATCACTGGGCAATTTTTTCCCGAGCTGTGCAGCCGTTGAGTTTTCGAAACGACTGTTTTTGGCGTCCTGTTGTCGATGACATTGCTGATTCTACGGAACGAATGTCGGTGTTCGCGCACCATCTCGTCCACGCCATTGCCCAATGTCTAGGAACAAAATTCAATGGCCCTATCACGCATTTGAGCCAGTTTTCTAAAGTAGGATGGGGCGAATCGAGCATGACCGGCTCGAGAAAATCGCCGGGAAAACACCTGCTTGTGTTGACCCGGCATGTTGACAGCCTGACTCGACGATGAGTCGCCGCCGCTCGGCAACGTCTCAGCTCGCCACTTCGCTCTAAGCGGGTTAAGCTCTTCGTGCGCTTAGTGTAATGCGACCTGAAATGTATGGGTTTGGGTTGGAACCAGAAGAAATTTCGTATAAAGCGATATTTCGAGTAAATCGATTTCGTTATGACGAGGGATTACTTAGTGTCACTAGATAAGCTACAGACTACCGTCACTGAGGCACGAAAGGGAGCAACGGCGGCCATTTTGGTGCTTATCAGTGTTGCCAGACTGCCACTTCTGCGGCCTCAACGCTCACTTTGACGAGGTCATTTGTAAACAACCCTGCCCAAGACGCAGCAACAGGGCATCTTCGGACACCCTTCTGCAGCTGAAATGCTGCGAAGCCCGTTATCTTTGAATCACGTTCGGAACGACGGCAGTGATGCGCAGCCGCAGAGCAGGGCGGACAAGCTGAGAATGCCACAGTTGACCGACAGAAAATGCATAAGCAACAAAATGGCGGTGCCCATGAACCGTCGCAGTGTAAACAAATGTCACGTGATGCGAACTGACCAATGATAGCGGCGGCGGCACGGAACAATAGGAGAAAAGACTGCCGATACTCTGTAAGCTTATCCAGTGACACTAGGATTGCTGTATAACCTATAACCACCGCGGTGGCTCAGTGGCTAAAGGGTTGTGCTGCTGACCACGAGGTCGCGGGTTCGATTCCCGGCCGCGGCGGCCGCTTTTCTGATGGAGGCGAAAACCAAAAACGCCCGTGTGTACGAGATTTCGGCGCACGATAAAGATCCCCATGTGGTCAAAATTAATCCTGATCCCTCCACTTCGGCGCGCCTCATCGCCTACGTTGCGTCGGCGCCTTAAACCCAACGATCAATCAATTACTGTATATAGAAGGAGAAACGGACCATTGCAGCCAGATCGGGCGGGCGATAAGATAACGTTACAAATTACAATGCAAGCCATCGCGGGATACAATGCTTCGAAGCTGCAGCGGTGAAGGAGAGTGTTGCGGAATCGGTTTAACAAAATGATAGCTGCCGCAATTCATTCCTTGGTAGCGATAACAGCGGTCACGTGGTTTAGACCGCCGCTACAGATTCCTCTAGCTTATCCGAGGTCAAGAGCTTGTGACCTTATCTGGCCGCCGTAAGAAGCATCGTTTTCCCTTCTGTCTTTTTCTTGCTCAGTGATGTCGAATATACTATCAAACACATTTGTGTTTGAGAGTAAAGCCGACGTCTTAAGGCGACGTTGTTTTCAGGCAAAGTAACTCATCAAAAGGGAACCACACACTGTGCAAGTCTAAACTCGGTCTCTCAAAGCTGAACATGCTTAAGCCGATAACCTTACAGGTGGCTTCAATTTGTATTGTAATCACAGTAAATCAATACTTCTCGGTGTTTAACAGGAACAACTGATTTATTTTGCACATTTACACAGAAATATTGGATTGTAAAAATGGTGCAGACCACCGAAATGGATATCGAGAGTGCATAGTTATCCTGATGTTACCACATAGTTATGTATAAAAATGTATAACGTTTGAATTGTAACTTGGATACCAATTTATTTTGTTTCTTGTAAAAAGCTGCTTTTTGCGTGTTTGGGCTGCGTGGGTCTAGGGGCCAAGTCAGGCGAATATAAACGTCGCCTGTTCCCCATACTCCACGGCAATCTCTTGTGTTTACGAAGGAAACAATTCAATTCGATGCGAAGAGATTAATGGGAACCCAGTTTTCAACGCAAAGTAACTCGTCTGTCATCAAAACATAGAGGCGCTAGAGATCAGTGCAAACTGTGTCTTTGTAAGCAGGCTTTCCCACGCTGCGTTTTCAGCGCTGATACCACATCAACCCGCGCCCTAGCCATAGGCAGCTCTGCTGTTAAATGCTTGGCCGCGTATCTGCTTGCTTTACTGATAACGATGACGAACGACGGTTGCGTTTTGGTAGACATTTCTTTTCCAGGGTATGACGTGCCAGGTCATTAACTTTTTAGGTAACTGCCGGCTTTCCTGTTCGTGACCTCTCGTTTCCCTTCCACTCTTCACCCTCTCTCTTTTCTCAAATTGAGCTTCCTTCTTCTCCTCTTTCGTGGTTCAATTACTCCTCCGAACTTAACCCAACTGTAGGGCATTCTTTTTTTCTTTTCAATTTTACAGTCAGCGATGTGTTCTCTTTGGCTGGCTTTATGAAGCGTAAGCAGAAATATGCATGCAGTAGCTCATCAACTGTACGCATTAAACGTTTTGCATCAGCTTGGATATCATTCAGGGAAAGTTTCAACGCCGGTTCCTCCACCCATTCAGCTAGCAGCGTGTCACCACTAGACGAGCGAGCGATTGATTTGATTGATTAACTGTATGGTTTGACACGCCGACGCAACGCTCGACGAGGCGCGTCGTAGTGGAGGGCTGCGAAATAAATTTTACCACCTGGGCATCTTTAAAGTTTTGCTTTTCACCTCCATCAGAAAAGCGGCTGCCGCGGACGGGAATCCAACCCGCATCCTCGTGCTCAGCAGCGCAACACAAAGTGAGCGATGACCACCGACTCTTCGCTTGGTTAGAATGCTGACACCACCCATTCCCGACTCTGATCCCACCATCGGCTGAGAGGCATCCACACTGAATTGGGCAATATTTTTCGCGTAAGAGAATTCTGGAATTTCATCACTCCATCCTTACCCCTGCTAAATACCCGAGGAGGAACGCCCAGATGAAGAGGAAGCCGATGGCCGCCTTGAGCAGCGGTGGTTGCAGGAGCGCCTTAAATATGGGGAGCATCACCACCGTCTTCCACACGGTGGCGACTCCCATGGCGACGCTTAACCACAGTGCCGACACCTGGAGGACCAGTGGCCTCACTCTCAACGCCAACACTGCCTCCACCATCCAGCCGAAGACGTGCTGGACCCAAGATACCTGTGGGAAGCCGGTGGAACGCACGTTGGAAACTAGTGGGAAGATTCATGCACTATTCAGTTGCATCTAGAGGTCGCAACTCAAACGTTTTACCTCGGTCTTTTGTACGTCACCTCACTGCAAAGCTCGTCTTTAGTAGACGTTTTCAGGCAGCATAGGCACCCTGCACCCTAGAGAGTCCGCTCTGTGCGCGGACCTTTACCTAATAAATCAGCTTCTAGAGCACCCTGGGGCATCAGTACAGCAGTGGCGATTTTTCAAACAGTTATCACACAGTTCCTTCAGCGTGCCGTGCCACCAGTGTACGGCGCTTACGCTGAGACGAGGCGTAAAGAGACACAACCTTGGTGAATGCACTGGTTCATCCTTGCTTTTCTATCTACATGTCTTTTTTTATCGACAATAGCTTTGGTCGGCTACAATATCAAGGACGAACTTCTCCTAACTTACACCACTCGAACTGTTCGTTCCTCGAGGCTCTTCTTATGGTGGTGTTACCAGAGACGCTTTTTTTTTGTAGACACCAGTTGATGAGTGGATGGAGAAGGGATAATCATGGCTGTTGGTATCTCGGGCACGGCGCCGAAGCTTAAATAAATTGAAAGACACGAACAGAGGCCATGGTCAGCACTGCATCTTTCACAATGGAAATAACGCCCCGAACGGCCAAGGTACACGAAGTGGCACGGCTGCTTGCTAGGCAGCTGTGATTGCAACGTGCCTATAGTGAAGAGAACAGTGGTCCAACATGGCTATTCGATCAGCCTCTGTTATGGAGACCGTAGCCGGACCCACACTAGTAGCGTAGGTGGAGTTGTGGGATAACAGCTATAGGAAGTAATACGAAAATTATACGCATCTTGACACCGATGCCAGTTTGCGCATGCTCCCTCGGACATGGAGCATATTAGATGCACTAACACGTCGAATGCCTGAGTGACGAAAGACCGTTTTTGAAACCTTCGAGCGGTTATTTTCTGTCCTAGAGGCCAAAACATGGTTTGTTTTTTAATTTATAAGATTTGCGCAGAAGAAAATTTAGGGCTAAATTCTGTGAAGTCCCTTCAACGAACGCCCAGAAGATGAAGGATTTGCCGTAAAGACACTATATAATTGGAGAAAGTATAGATTCTAATTACGGTATCGAAACCATTCGTAACCGGAAAAGTATGTGTACGCACGAAACGGCACTGCATTACACACCTTTGTACAAATAAGGGATATTCAAATTTTCTAGAAGGAATAAAAACAGGGTTTAGACGCTGCCAATGCGCGCTTCGGGTTCTGGCGGTCGAGTGTGGGTGCTACTTTGAGAAGATGAAGATTAGCGATTCCGTGACATTAACCCGACATTTAAGACGATAAGGGAAAGCATGATGCTTAGTTCCAATGTTTGCGCTGATATTACCTCTCGTTAACCCTTTCCTGGTCGACCATGGTTCACACCCTCTTTGCTGGCACTGCATAACAATGTGTCAGTTTTGTAAATTGAACGGGGCGAGTGCTTGGTTAGGTCGGAAGTAGCCGATGACATGGTTACTTCGTTAGCGAAAGGAAAGGCTGAAGTTCCTCATTATGGAAAAAGCAGTTGCTTTACTTTACCTCGTCATCATTGTTGTCTGGTGTTGATTGTTGATTGTTTGTAGGGTTGATTGATTGATTGATTGTAGGGTTTAACGCGCCGACGCAGCGCAGGCGATGAGGCGCGCCGTAGTGGAGGGCTCCGGATTAATTTTGACCACCTGGGGATCTTTAACGTGCGCCGAAATCTTGTACACACGGGCGTTTTTGCTTTTCGCCTCCATCAGAAAAGCGGCCGCCGCTACTGGGAATCGAACCCGCGACCTCGTGCTCAGCAGCGCAACGCCTTAGCCACTGAGCCACCGCGGCGGGTGTTTGTAGGGTTTGACGCGCCGACGCAATGTAGGCGATGAGGGGCGCCGTAGTGGAAGGCTCCGGAATAATTTTGACCACCTGAGGCTCTTTACCATGCGCCAAAATCTCGTACACACCGGCGTTTTTGCTTTTCGCCTCCATCAGAAAAGCGGCCGCCGCGACTGGGAATCGAACACGCGACCTCGTGCTCAGCAGCGCAACCGGCTAGGAGCTGGGCGCGTTAGCACGTTGCTATTTCATCGCGTTGCAAGTTAGTCCAGGGCGTGCCACGTGAGAGCTGAATGTTACGGCGCCTGAGTCCGACAGGTGAACCCCAGTCACGGAGAGCGCAGGTTTTGTAGAAGCTTTTTCGTGAAGCGTCGCAAGTCTGTTCGTTGACTGGACCTTTTTCTAGTACTGGTCCTCCTAGCGGCCACCCCGGCGAACGAACCTCTTTCCAGTACCGGTTCTTCTAGCGGCCGCCATGGCGAACTAAAAAATGGCCGCAGGATTCACCCCCCCCCTTCCCCCCGCCCTCTAAAAGTATTCTT